>NC_037088.1:59406699-59709729 GCF_002994745.2 Rosa chinensis | reverse complement strand
CCAGTTGCGACTGCAAGTGTAGAGAGAGTATTTTCTGCTATGAATATTGTGAAGACTCGTTTACGTAGTCGAATGGGTGACGAGTTTGTGAATGATTGCTTGATTTCATATATTGAGAAGGACATTTTTACTAGCATAGATGATGAAGCTATCATGCAACGATTTCAAAATATGAAATCTCGTCGAGGGCAATTACCATTGTAATAGATATAAACTACATTTAAAGATTTTGTATGTATATATATATTTTTTTTTTTGTGCCCCAGTGAACCTAAATTCCTGGCTCCGCCACTGATGGAGGCTATCATGTACTATATTTTGTTTTTCCTTTTTTGGTTGTATATTCAAGCTGTTTTCTTATCCCAACTTGTATTCCATCTCCTTTCATGTAAATCAACTCACCTTTCAGCTTGTATTCTAAAACTCAAAAGTATCATTTAGTAGCTATTTTTCATATAAATGAGTGCCACTACTTGTTGAACTTGTTTTCTCTCCTCTTTTTAGTCTGTGGAACCTCCGATAACTCGGAGGTTATTGATCATTTGCAGAAGATTTTTGGTGAAGGTCACACACTTTGAGCAAAAAGTTAAGAGAGAGGTAGTTACATAGTCAAAACTCAAAATGATTTGTTTTCAGATAAAGAACAAGATTACTGAAACGTCGATCATCAGATTCTGATTCAACAAATGTATCGACAATGGGTCGGACAAGTCAATAATAAGAAGGTGAAATGGTTATAGGAATACATGGGTGTTGATAAAGTACGCGCTCAAACAAAGCTCCCCCCATGTCGTACTGTCGTGAGAAGGTGATGCAAAAAGGGAATTGAATTTTGCAGCAGAAAAACAGGGGACATTTTACTTATTCCACAATTCTTGGGTAAGCTCAATACATCACCAAAAATATATAACGAATCAGTTTCAAAGACCATATAAATAAACCCGAAGAGATTTTGAAACTGGGGAACAAGTAGCTAGGAGTAACGATTGCCTCCAACGGACTATGGAAATTGATCAGCTCACAACCAAGGAAATTCAATAATGGCAAATTATTTTCTGTTTTAGGATATTAGGATGCAAAGAGATTGTAGAGAGAGTTGTTGTCTTTTGATTGATAATATGAGCTCTATATATAGAGATTACAAAGTATAATTTTTTGGAGTATAAGAATTCTTATTCTAACCTGAATCGGGAATTCTCTCCTATTACAACTATAAAACTAATCTTAGTTTGACAAGACACACTAAAGTCAATACTCTTCAACAGTTTCATTGCTAAACTATATCATCATTCCACCCAAAATATATTTAATTATGGGTTATGTATCTCCATAGATACATTATACATAATTCATGGGATTAATCCGTTAATTAGTGTCATATTTTGCATACAAATCAATCATACTCTCATGACATGACCAAAGTGCCATAAACAATTCACGAAATCTTTCCGCTTTATTCCCACAAAGATTGTCTTTACTTTTGTTTTCCAATTTATGGTTCATATCACTGGGAAAAAGTATTGAAAGAGTATAGAGACCTCTTTTTATCTCTTCCATAATTCTCTCGGGTCCCTGACAGTCCAAAGCAGATCAACATCAAATATCTAAAGCAAATCTAAAGCAGCACACGAAATGTTGATTTGTTTGCTAATTATGCTTCCACTTTGGACACTGTATGGCAAAAGATGCATAGGAAAGTACATATATTCTCCAACTCGATCACATGCTTCTGCTTTGATACTACATGTGTTTGTGAACCTAGTGAGGCCGAGGTCCACACCAAGGAAAGACGAGAAACAGAAGCACCATAATTCATTTGCTTTCATGTCATCCATGCAACTCACGAGGATAGAAATAATTAGCCAAAATTATGCAACTATAACGTAGACGTACAACGTCAATATTGCTTTGCATTTCATCTGTCACCAGGTTGGAAGTTAATTAGCAAAATGCAACAGCAAATTTGGTGTTGTATATATAATTGTCGGTTTCAACAGAAAATTTGGTGTTGTATATAAATGGCCTAGTGGTTCTTGCCTAGTTGGGTGTGCTCCCAACTTAGGTTCGAACCCCGAAGCTGTCAAAGTGGTCAGACATTGTGCTGCAATGCACAGTTTGAGCATTTCACATGCGCCGAATGAGTTTATATTGGGCCTAGAAAGCCTTTGGGTTCCCCTTGACACAGTCAAAAAATAATAATAATAATAATAATTGTCGGTTTCAAAAGTTATTATTAAATTTCCATAAATGCAAATTTATCTTATTTTGTATGAGCTTTTATCCTTTGATACTCAATCGTCTTTGCTAAATGTGGATGAAAAATGGTCAATTATCCCATAATTTTATGTTGCAGCACTTCCATTTTAAGAACCGTTTTTGGGTTTATCCTATTCTTAATGAAATCCATGATATTTACTATTGTTTTGAATAAAATTACATGCATCCAGAATTGTACGTACGTAGAAGCCTTAAACTTTTGGCTAGCTTACATGAAAAAGTTTGAGCTTTGAAGCTTTACTTTTTCACCTTATACTTGCTCGAACAATTCCTGCTATAAATACATGTTGAAGTTTCTAGATGAGACAATGAGAGCAATGCCTCTAGCTAGTAGCACCATACAGAGTAATAGTATGGCTCTTCGATGGTTTCTCCTTCTCAACCTCATTTGCAGTATTCTACTGCTTGTCGATGTTACTCATTCAGCTGCTCAGGATGCCCGAAAGGTATATCTCTCAAGTTCTATTAGTCCGAATAATCCAAATTAACTTACATTATTAGCTTATGCATTTGATATTAAATTTTTTGATCATATCACTTTGCGTCGATTTTGAAAGTTTGGTCTCATTTAACGTGGATCTTGCAATTGGATGCAGGCTTATGTTGTGTATATGGGCGGCAAGCCAAAGAATGGGGTACCCATATTACCTGATCTTCATGTGAATATGCTACAAGACGTAGTCGACAGTAGCAACATTGATATTGCACATGAAGATCTGCTTCTTCACAGCTACAAGAGAAGTTTCAATGGATTTGCTGCAATGCTCACAGAGCAAGAAGCACAAAAAATGATTGGTACTGCTGCAACCCTACCTTTGCATTAAATAAATCTTACTATTAATAAGGGAATAGATGGCGTAGTGTACGTATAAATATTATAATAGCCAATTTCTGGTATTGATGATGAAAATGAAAGAACTGGCTAAACGTAAATGGAAGAAGAAGAAAGATGAAGACCATGTGTTGGTATTTTTTCTGGGAAATTGTACAATTGCCAACTCTCACTCAGTAAGATGATGAATCTCAATCTCCCTTTTTATACTGACTCGATTACTAAGCCATGCTAACTGATATTGCTAACTGCTCCCATAGCTTATCAACATGTGCATTTTGATCATACTTTTATCTTAACCATCTGTGTGTTGACTTCGACGTATACTCTTCACAATAATTAATGTATATATGTGTAATATATATATATATATATATATATATATATATGATCAAATGTATGTATACAGGAATGGATGGTGTAGTGTCTGTCTTCCCAAGCAAACAGAGGAGCGTCAAAACAACAAAGTCATGGAACTTTGTTGGGTTTCCAGAAACAGTTAAGAGAGGCGCCCTTGAAAGGGATATCATTGTTGGTGTGATAGACAGTGGAATTTGGCCAGAGTCGGACAGCTTTAGTGATGTTGGTTTTGGTCCCCCACCCAAGAAATGGAAAGGCAAATGTCAAGGCAATGGAAATCTTACTTGTAACAAGTATGCTAACTAATCGATCCATTCTAACATGCATGTCACTAAATAAATTAATGACTTTTTGTACTAGCTAATATGGATTTGTTTACTAAAATCTCAACAGTAAAATCATTGGAGCACAATATTATCATGCTTCTCAATCATTCAAAGAAGATGTTGAGTCTCCAAGAGACTCAAACGGTCATGGAACTCACACCGCATCAACAGCAGCTGGGAACACAGTGATCAAGGTGAGCTTTAATGGTTTAGGGTCGGGAACAGCAAGAGGAGGGGTGCCATCAGCGCGTATTGCTGTGTACAAAGCATGTTGGGGCAGCAGTGGCAGTTGTGACGATGCTGATGTTCTAGCCGCATTCGATGATGCCATTGCTGACGGTGTAGACATTCTCTCTGTTTCCCTCGGGGGCACTATTCCATTTGATTATTTGAAGGATTCATTTGCAATTGGGTCATTTCACGCTACCAGAAATGGGATATTAGTTTCTATGGCAGCTGGTAACGAAGGTCCGGGCGCAAAAACTGTGACAAACTTTGCACCATGGCAACTTTCTGTGGCTGCTACCACCATAAACCGCCAATTCATCACCAAGGTTCAATTGGGTAACGGTAAAATCTATGAGGTAATTAATTAAATCTACCTTCGCAACTACTACTTATGATTCATTAGTACTTCTCTACATTTCTAACTAGTAACTTTTGTTTGTTTATTAACTATCAGGGACTTTTACCAAACATATATGGCCTCCGGGGTAAATTCTATCCTTTAATTTATGGTGGAGACGCGCCCAATACAAAAGCAGGTGTTGACGGGAGTATCTCTAGGTATTGATCTTTCAATTAGGACTTCATCCATTAATGACTTATTAAGCTCGGGTTAAATTCTTTACTCGAAAAAAAAAATAGGGTAAATATTGTTTCTAACTTAATTGCTTCTTGTTGTTCAATCTGTTGAAGCTTACCCTAATTATCATCCCAAAATGTGACCATTCCCAAACCTGGATATGATGTATCATGTTACTAAATTAATTACAGGTTTTGTGGAAGAGATGACGTAGACGAAGATTTGATCAAAGGTAAAATTGTGTTGTGTGATGGCCCTATGGATGAGGCTGGGGTTGGGGCGATATTGGGTGGCGCAGCCGGAATTGTTCTGACAGGAAAAAAAGTCAACGATGAACTGCTTGGCCCTTATCCGGTGCCTGCAACTTTCGTCGGGTTGGAAGAAAACAGCGACATTTACAAATACATAAATTCAACAAGGTAACTATTAAAGAACTAAGAAGCTTGACAGTTGGTATTAGGATATGCATGTTAATTAATCTTGATTTTTATAGGAATGCAACTGCAACTATATGGAAAAGTGAAGAGATTAGTGATGTATTGGCTCCATACGTGCCATCCTACTCATCGAGGGGCCCAAATCCGATCAATCCCAACATTCTCAAGGTGACTTAATTCATAATGAAATATTAATTGTATATTTAGGCTCAAGATAGAGCAATGATATTGCAAGTGATTGATGAAGTAGAACATGCATGTTTAATAGTTACATATCAATATATGTCTTTGCAGCCAGATTTAGCGGCTCCAGGAACTTACATTCTGGCAGCATATCCCCCAAGTGGTGGTGGTAGTAGAGCTAGATACTATATAGAAACTGGGACATCAATGGCATGCCCCCATGCTACCGCCGTAGCTGCATACGTCAAATCATTTCACCCTAAATGGTCACCAGCTGCTATCCAATCGGCTCTCATCACTACTGGTTTGTTTTTATAATTTGCAAAGAAGAGATTTCGATCTCTTGTGAGAAAGTAGTGTTATGTTGCAGAATATTGGACAAGTTATCAGACTAGTAATAAAAAGATATAGAAATCCTTATGTATTTCCATTCTTTTGCAGCTAAACCTATGAGTGCCAAAACTAGCCCTGACGCTGAATTTGCATACGGAGCTGGCCTAATAAACCCTTCTAGGGCGCCATATCCTGGTTTGGTGTATGATCTTGATGGACAAGACTACATAGATTTTTTGTGTTCACAAGGATACAATGGTAAACTATTGCAAGCCATAACCATGGACAAAACTAGTTGCTCATCAAAATCTATTAATAGAACAGCTAATGACATGAACTATCCTTCTTTTGCACTTTCCATCAAGGATTCGAAATTTGTCAATGGGGTCTTCCATAGAACTGTCACTAATGTTGGATCTTCAAAATCCACATACAGAGCTAAAACGGTGGCTCCATTGGGACTCAAAATCAATGTGAATCCAAGTGTGCTATCGTTCACATATCTCGGGCAAAAGAAATCTTTTGTTGTCACTATAAAAGGGCCGATTAAGAAATCAAATCTAATCTCTGCGTCTTTGGTGTGGGATGATGGTGCTTTCCAAGTCAGGAGCCCCATTGTTGTCTATGTTGCTGTTTAATTAAGAGGTGTGTCATGTAATAAAATGTAAGCGAAAGCAAAAATATTGGAAATGTCCAAGTCTATGGGCACAATTATAATAATATATGTCTCTAATATTTCATCTATGATCTATTTCTTATTTGCTTACTTGTTTCAGCTTGCCATGAAAAACTAACTTATTTACATAATTTTATATTTGGTTGAACACATATGGGACACCACTTATGAGGGAACGCTCTTGCGGATGCTCTTGCTATTATGGATCAGACCATGTTGGCAATTTTTGGTAGGATGAGGCACCTTGCTTTTTATTGCAATGTCTTAGCTTTGATGCTTCATCAAGAATTTCTTACCGTGGATCATGATTTTGGGCTTTTTCCTGTATTTTTTGCTTTACTTCATTTCAAATGTGTTTCTCCACGGGGTTTTGGTTTCTAAGTCCTCCCCGTTATGTACTGCTATTTTTTTTTCAATAATAAACATAAATAGGGGGTCGGGCCTTGGGCTTCCAAAACGTAGTAGACCATTAACCTTCGGGTTTGAGGGTAGGACTTGATCCCTAAATCGTCTACTTCCGAGGAGCTAATCTTGTTTCATCCCTTAATATATATATATATATATATATATATATATATATAGGGTCCTTCTAGTGAGGGATCCTTTTTTTGGGTCTTTTTTAGGGATAGGGTATTAGACCAACTTTTCGATCATATTTTGACATCTCAACCGTTCAATTTTTAGGTCCTAATGTGTAGATCACCTCAACGAATTTTCAGCCAAATTGATTACCTTTAAGGCATTCAAAACTGTGATTTACAATTATATGTATGAACAGTTCAGGTTGGACAGATTCGGTTCGTTCATTGATCTAATCTAGTTTGATACCTTAACGATCACCGATTTGACTAAAAATTTGCAGAGGTGATCTACACATTAGGACCTAAAAACTGAATGGTTGAGAGTGTGAAATGTGATCGAAAAGTTGGTCTAATGCCCTATCCCTAGAAAAGACCAAAAAAGGGATCCCTTAGTGGAAAGGTCCTCTATATGTGATCGAAAAGTTGTCAAAAACTGAAAATCCGTTCCTAAGCTAAGGTAAGGACGTCTTTAGCTAAGAAGGACTGTGTGTGTGTGTGTGTGTGTATAACTGTATATAACTTTCTTTCTTTTTTTAATGAAAAATTAAAAAATATATTATACGAAATAGGTAACACATAAGAGGGACACGAAACTAAAACTCCTCAAAAGAAACAACAAAAAGTAATACCAAACCATAAACAAGAAGAAACGTAGCCAATTGAATCAAAGATTAAGACGTACAGTCGGCATGTGATTGTAGGTAGGGTAAACTTGTTTGGTCTCAAATTTTTTAAGGCTAAATACTAGTTAGTACCCTGTGGTTTAGGTCCAAAATCAATTCAGTCCCTGCACTTTCAATTTTGATCTAATAGGTCCAATTCGTGAATATTCTGTTATGAGTTCAAGTTATAGTTAGATTATTTATTGAAAAACTAATTATTTTAATAGTAGGACTCACTCCTAAATTGACTATGCAGACCACATCGACACCACATCATAAAACATAGGCCATATATGAGCCACATTAACAAGTTAAATAACTCAATTGTACGAAAACTTAAAAATTGGACCTATTAGATCAAAATTGAAAGTGCATGGGTGTTTTTGATGAAATTAGAAGTTGAGGGACTGAATTGATTTTGGACCTAAACCACAGGGTAGTAATTTGTATTTAGCCCAATTTTTTATTAGTAAAATTTTGGGAAGCTTGAGACTATGAGACACTACTTGAACAAGATACGCAGTTAATATATAATTAGAAACTCAATTCGATATGATAAATATTATGATCGAGGCATCTTTTTACTTGATAAGATATGTAAGACACCCAATTTGATATGAACTCCTATCCACCCAACCATTCACTGTTTGTTTTTTGAAAATACAAGGATGAAATGTTTTTCTGGAAAATGGGGATTGCAAGGCACGTATCAATCCCTACCGGGCAGAAACCAAAAAATAACCAACAGAACACCAGTTTTTGGTTACGCAGTGAAAATCTCAACTTTTGAGATTAAAAACACTGCGGGGCTCTTACTCTTGAGAACCCAAAATAAGAATTAACTTATGATGAAGGATATGTTCTTTACAAACTTGAATAGCACTAGCTTGGCTACAATGATTAGATGAAAACTAATACCAAGTTTGTCTTCCGTCTTGAACTCCTTCTTCACTTGAACGATCACCAAATATCGCTCTCCTTTCTTCACAGCTCCTCTATTGATCTCAAGAGAAGTTAAGCATATGAAACAATGATCAAGAACGCTTCAACATAGATCAAGTGTTTTGACTCATATGTAGACTCAATTATCAAACATGCAAGATGCCACCAACTCTTCTTGTCTTCCAAGTTCTCTCTATTGCCGCTTGTTTTTCACCCACAAGACTAGCTGCTGTCAAACAAACCAGCCAACACAGCTATATACCCTAATCCACCTTCTACAAGCAAAAACAAAACCTTTTTGTATTAACAAAAAATTAATAATTAAGGACACCAAATCCTAAAATACTTAGAGAATCAATAATTAATACAATTTGTATCACAAGAAAAATATCTTAAAATGAATAAAAGATATTAAACCCATTAACCCCAAAGGTAATTTCCCGTTTTGTATGGAATGCCAACACACCAAGTTAATCAAAACTAGTACGTACATGTTTATAGAGTCATATCATATCATGTTTGTGTCAAACAGGACTAGAAAACTTTTCGGTTATGAATTGGGAATGAAACCAAAGGGGATGCTTGGTTACAATTTTATATCTGTTATTATATGTTTGCTTTAGTTTTCAGTAATTGGCAATTGTGAACTTCATGCCAAATTATATGGTTGCATTAGCAAGGCTTTTTATCTGCAATAGTAATATATAGAGAGCATAAATTGTAATAATGCAAAATTTGTTTGATTGCTAGGCATTTCTTCTTCAAAGACCATAAGGGACGGAGCTGCCCTTTGCATAAAGGGTGCCCCGCCACCTCTTACTTTTTTGAAAGCTTGTTAATTAAACTATGTTATTAATAAGGGGTGGAGCCAAGGTTTTAAATATCAGTATCTTCATATCTATTGGTACTTTGAAAAAGGGAGATATCTGAAATATCGGGGATATAGGGTACGAAAATATCGTTTTTGAAAAAAGTCAATTTATTAGAAATTTAGAACTACATATAAATACATATAAATGTCAACTTCATCTACATTCAAAAAGAGACTCTAGGCGGTTGAAAAGCCGCTAGCTGGTCTACAAAAATGCAATAATCGGACCAAGACATATGACCCATATAGTGCGAATTGTAGTGATGAACATGATAGTTATAGATCTCTTTAGAGCTGCCGACTATTTCCCCTATAAGGGGATAATAAGGATGAATCAAACTGGATGACTGATCATATACTTCTCCATATTGATTATATCCATAAGCATCATAACCAAATTAATTGTTGCCTTCATGAGATTCATTTGAGATCTCACTGCGCTCTGTGCCTAAACTGATAAAATCAAAACTTAAGGTAATTGAAGAAACATCAGATGGGGTACTTTCATCATCAGTTGCACCTCTAGTCCTCCTCCTATATCGGGTCTTCTCTTGAGCACCATGACCAGCTGTTCTCACTCCGTGGTCTTCATCTTGGGTGGCATGATCAAAATTACCTTCACAGGTAAATTGGAATCCTCTATCCATAGAAGATTGTCCATATTCATATCTTTCACCTCCACCATCTGTTCCTCTTCCACCCTCTCCACCATCATCAGAACTATCTAGAGTTGCTGTACCACCCCACGCATCATCACTATCTGAATTATCTTCTGGGTTTTTAACAACTTCTTCAGATAAGACTTTCTCTACGTTGATTCCAGCATTAGTTGCAGTTTCTACAACTTGTGGAAGAGGTCTTCCAGCTTCATCATCGAGGTGTACAGGCATAATCCAATCATGAAGTGGATCAATGCCATTATCAAGCGGCTCGCTTGCAACATAAAGTAGATCTATATAGTTGTTTTCATTGACCACATTATTCTTTGCCTGTTTATCTCGTAGCCACATCTTCATGTTGTAGTAGCAGTATACAATCTTTTCCATCTTCTGATATGCCAAACGGTTCCTTTGCTTGGTATGAATAATAGCAAATGTACTCCAATTTTCTCTCAGATGCAGAAGAAGAAGCCGTTTGTGCCAAAATACGCATTGCAATTTTCTGCATGTTTGGTGCAGAATACCCACATTGTGTCCACCAATCAGCTGTAAAGCTACTACAATGAGTTACTGCTATAGTAGATCAACATTTTGTATTAAAGAAATTATATGTGTGTGTGTGTGTGTTTTAATGTATACATATACGGATATACCACAAACCTGTATTTCTGGTTTCTCTTGTTTTTCTTGCTATGGTTGACCCAAATGATTCCTTTGCATCCCTAAAGCATACAATTTGCATTAACCATTTGAAAATTGGTCATTTCTAATCCCAAAATTTTTTAAGGTTGTCATCAATAAGAAGTTACCTCATCCATAAATGTATTCGCAATTTCTCCATTTATGTTAAATTGTTCGACAACTGTTGACAGAGAGTTTGTGAAACATGGGCTATAACCAACATCAGGTCGATAATGAAAATTTGGGTTTAAGAAATGTGCTACAAACAAGAAACTGAAAAGTTATATAATATAGATCTAACTAAGTAATTATCAAGATACAAACGTATTTCGAGATAGAGAAATAATACCTGCTGCATGCAATGGTTGACTTAATGTGTTATCCCATCGATCATTGATGATTTTAAGCACCCATTTCTTTCCTCTTATCTGTGATATTTGTTGTTTCACTCTTTCAAACATATCATATAATATGGGCATGGTTGACTGAATTTCTGTGTCAACAATTCGAAGAATCTCATACAATGGCTTATAAATTTTATGGATTGCTTCCATGCCATCTCAAAATGTCCCATCGAGGACTCTTTTTTCTATCCTTTTGCCATCTCTGGTCCTACTCGCTGCATTCTCATTCCATGCGCTACCTGTAAACAATTTTCTCAAATCAAATTTCTTCTTCAAGATACTGTCGATAGCAATGTGATTTGTTGCAAATCGAGTTTTACCCAGTCGAATCAAATCTCCCTTCATGATGCTCCTCATTTCAACCAGTACCCAACCATGATTATAGATGTAGTTAGTTACACTTTGAGCCCATTTGACGACAGTGGAAACAGTCTCCTGCTTCCCAATATCTTCAAATATCAAATCGATGCAGTGGGCAGCACACGGGATCCAGAACAGCGGATATTTTTTCTGTAGTTCCCTTCTGGCCTTTTTAAATGCTGATGCATTGTCAGTGACAATCTGGACAACATTTTCTGGTCCAACATCTTGTATAATCTCATCTAACAATAGTTCTATGTACTGAGCATTTTTTTTCATATGTGAAGCATCTACAGACTTCAAAAACACAGTTGAACCTTTTGAATACACCATGAAATTTAGAATAGACATTTTGGTTGGGCCAGTCCATCCATCACGCATGATAGTGCATCCATATATTTTCCAGGTTTCTCTGTGAGTATCCACATACCTTTTCATTTCTATGTACTCATTCTCTAAGTAACGAGTCTGAATTTCATAGGAGCTAGGAAGCTTTACACCAGGACCTAAACAAGAAAATGATTTATTTTATAGGAATGTTCATTATATAAATTCTACTTAACATAATCGTCCATGAAGAAATATGTAAATACAATATAATTTACCTAGATTTCCATTTGTAGTCAACATGTTTTAAAAATGTGGAGAATCAACTTTGTTAAAAGGGACAACATCATATATGTGGTATTTGGACACCATTGTTGCCAATAGTTCTCTACCACCTTTTAGTAATGATTTAATTGTGCTTTGTTTTGATCGACTATCTTTTGATGGCATTGCTACTGGAGGCTCAGGAAATGAGTACCGATAGGTTTTTGATCGATCAACTTGTTGCGGTTGTTGACTGCTACTACCGCCTCTCGATTGTTTTGGAAATTGAAATCTTGATCTTCTACTAAACTGAGAGTTCTTATCACGATCTACGGTTGATCGTCTTACTGCAACACGATAATCTTGTCGTTCTGTAGGGTGCATGTCTGGTGGATACTGAAATCCATCATCATCATTGTCGTCATCGTCATAGTACAGACTTGTTTGATTGCCAAGATAATCATTGCGGAGTTCTTCTCTAATATCATCTTGAACAGCTGCCTTTTCTTGCTTAATAGAATCTTTTCTATTTATCCATGCTATCACCTCTGTTTTGATCTCCGGTGGCACCTTATCACATTTCTTTACACTCTTGTGAGGATCATAACCCGATAAATGACTCTTCAATCTTGTAATTCCTCCACTTTTAAAAGTGGCAAAACAAAATATACATGTTGTACCATTTCGATTTTCGTCGACGGGAGTTACGTACTTCCATGCTGGATCATTTCCACCTCTACCGCTGCTTGCCATTTTTAATCTAGCATATAAAAATGTACTAAAACAAGTAAATATTTATTATAACTTGCAAATTAGATCTAAAACATAACGTGTAATATTAAGAAGAACTATTTATACTAGAAATGTAGAACTTCTTTTCTTTAAAACGACTGCAAGACTGCTTCGATGAGTAAATTAAAGTATATGATAAACTCTTATATAGATTCCTCGATCACTTCTTCAAGATGCACAGTCACTCTGTTTTTCATTAATATGTTGTTTCTTTTGCAAACTCACTCAGCCTCTTTTGAAATAATTGAACTTGGTCTCTTTTCAAATAATTAAACTTGGCCACTTTTGAATAATTGACGGCCTGCTCTGAGTCTCTTTATGCATGTTATTCACCTATTCCATTTGATAGTTACTTTAGCATTTGAACTTTTAGCTTCTTTATACTATTCAACTATAGACTATACACTCACAAACTACACATAACACCTATTCCATTTGATAGTTACTTTAGCATTTGAACATTTAGCTTCTTTATACTATTCAACTACAGACTATACACTCACAGACTACACAGTAGCTTCATTATTCCTCACTTTTTCAAGATGCATAGCCAAAATTTAATACTCCGTACTCTGCACTCTCTTCTCATCATGTCATCCATATATGGTTCCTTGACTTCCTTCTGCAATGTCATTTGGCCTCATTTGAATAATTGAACCTTTATGGCTTTATCTTCTTTCTATTATTCAACTACAGAGTTACAAACTACATACAGAGTTACAGACATAGTCATAGACTACATAGTACCAAATCTCTCCTCACACAGATTTGCATTTAGACTTTTAGAGAATTACTTGTCATCCAAAATCGCCTTGAGGGTATTTCTCCAGGGTAAAGATTCGCCTTGAGGGGATTTTTTTCCTCACCTAGATTCGCCTTGAGGGGATTTTCTACTCACCTAGATTCGCCTTGAGGGCATTTCTCCTCACTCAGATAGTCAGATTTGCCTTTAGGAGATCTCTCTTCACACATATTTTCATTTAGAGAATTACCGAGTTTTTTTTTTTTTTTTTTTACCTCAAATTTTACAGATATTTCTTCACTTTATCGGGGATATATCGCAAATATCTAATATATCGGGGATATTTGACAATGTCAGAGAAATTTCGCAGAAACGGTAAAAGATAAGATATTTACCCCCTAGATATATCGGTCGGTCGAAAAAATGAGATATCGGGGGATATATCGAAAATATCGCAGAGATTTAAAACCTTGGGTGGAGCTACCATTTGCTTCGTTTTTTATCTGCACTAGTAAAATATATATATATATATATATATATATATAGAGCATAATTTGTAATAATTTAACATTTGTTTGATTGTTGGGCATTTCTTCTTCAAAGACCATAAGGGGCGGAGCTACCCTTTGCATAAAGGATGCCCCGGCCCGACACCTCTTACTTTTTTGAAAGCTTGTTAGTAACCTATGTTATCAATAAGTGTTGATGGAATAGAAGTGATAAGCTACATATTTAGAAATGTTTGGGTCTCCTAATAAATTGATGGCATGTATTTAGATTTTAGAGTGTAAAAAGTACTAATTACCTTATATGTCATCAATTTCATTGCCTGTGCTTCATGAAAATCTAATACTGAATTATTAATTATTATTTTTTATTTGTCAATCACACGGTGTACTCAAAGGCTTCCTAGACCCAGAGACTAATATGTGCTCGGGGGATCTTGTCAGAACGCTTCCTCCCCCTGGCTCATTTTTCTTTCTAAGAAAGTCCAACTTTTGTTAATTTTTATTTTCTTTATTATTTACTAGTCTTTCTCCACGCATGTGTCAAATTAAACTTTTGTTTTTGAAAAAATAAACAAGAATATATAATAGAATAAATCAATTATTGTAGAGAGAACATAATGGAAGCGAATAAATAATAAAAAGATATATAAGCTAGCACCGCTTCTCTCTCACTTTTCTCTAGGGTTTCAACGCTCTAGGCTTAGGGTTTCGTTGAGTGCGAGAGTTTCAGCAAGATTTTACGCGTCTTAGTACCATGGAGGACATCGACACATGGGCAGCACGACTAGTGTCATCTTTGGCACTAGTAGATTGAAAGAAAGTAATGGATCTTAGGTCGTCCAAGGGCAAGGGTCTCCGTCAACTGGAAGTAGACATGGTTAGCAAGTTGCTCACAGCTAGAGATTATCGAAAACGAACCTTTCTGGGGATGTTTCAATCTGCATGGCATGTCAATGGGGATCTTAGGGTGGAGCCAGCAGTAGGGGATTGGGTTGTGCTCACTTTCTCAGATCTGATGGACAGAGACCGTGTTTGGCGTGGTGGCCCTGGGGTTTCAACGGAGCCCCTGTAGCACTAGCGGAATATGATGGCATTGAAACGGTTGAGCATGTGTTGGCAGTGTTGCTGCAACGTTCCTCCTATTGGGTTACGCTGATGGATGTGCCCTCAGAGTTCAGATCGGAAAGGGTGGTGTGCATGATTGGCAGCGCCATAGGTGATCTCAAGGAGTGGGACATGCTGGCTTTCCGACGAGGTGTGCTCCATGTCAGGGTGGAGATCAAGTTTTCGCAGCCCATACTCAATCAACGCCTATATTTGTTAGAGGATCGAGTGAAGGTGTTGGTTCTATTCCGATTTGACTTTGTAGGTGCAACATGTGCGGCTTTGTAACCCATGTAGGGTTACAATGTTCTGGGCCGAGGCTGGAGGACGGAGTTGGGAATGTCGGACCTAGTCCGAGTGGGCAGACAGGCGGTGCTGGAGATGTAGCACAGGGGATCAGGGTGCCAGAGGCTAGGGCAAATAACAGTTGCCCTAATCTGGTCTTCAAAGCATAGATTCCATTTGGGATAGCTGCAACTTTGGCATCTGTGTCTACAGGTTCCTTCCTTCCCCAAAGGGCTCGGCGTCAAGTCACTATTCGGGAAATTGAAGAAAACAATGATCATGCATCTCCCACTACCAGGAAGAGGAGAAAGAGAACAGGTTGTTGAGCCCAAAAGAAAATTGGAGCCAAACAGAGGTGATGTCTCGGTGTCCTCGAAAAAGCTACGGCTGAGTTTGGCTATTGATAAGCGCAACTAAGAAGAAATGTGGTTGACCTGCTGGTAACCTAAACAAGATGCGCTGTGGTACTGGTGATAAAGAAAAGAAGAACAAGGACGCAGGTAATGAGAAAAAGAAAGCCTCTAAGGCCAGGAAGAATTTGACTGAGGACTTGGCTAATGTCGTTGACTCCAACCCTAAGGAGAATGAGTTGGCTCTATTTTAAGTTTATTAACATTTATTTTCAAGTCTAGTGTGTGTAATGGTAGCTTCTAGGAGCTTTTTGAGATGTTTCTATGTTTTCGTTTATACCAAAATTGCGTGCCTGGCAAGCGAGGTATAGATGATTGTTTTTTCTTAGGACTCGAGGTTATTATAGCATGTACTAGGCTCGCTTAAAAGCGAGCATTATTGATTTGTACTGAGCTACGATACTTAAGTGAAATTTTAGTTGTTTCCCCGCCAATTTCTTTACTCTTTAGTGTTGATAGTCTCTAGCCTATTTATGGCCATTTATCTAATGCAATCAACTTTCAGTTTCAACAAAAAAAACGTCTTTCTTAAGAAAAAAAAGAAATTAGCATTTTGGAGTTGGAGAAAGACAAGAGTAGGAATATGAAGAAAATATGAACAAAATAGAAGATTAGAAGAACCGGTCATGGTCTTCTACGATATTTAATTTTTGGGTCAGTCTTAAGTCTACAATTTTGCTGCGGAAGACTTGGTAAACGAAAGCGGAGAGAGATGCCCAGAAGGTTGGTTGCTGCAGCAGCTCTTTTGAGGGGTTTGCTTCTCTTGGCGACATTAGTTGTCATTCTGGTACCACTCCATGATTCTTTGTGATTCTCAGTTCAAAGAACTTGGATTTACTTGTGTTTTAATAATAATTTGTCTAAATTGTTGTACTCATCAACCTGTGAACTTCATACCAGAATTGATGTAGCAATGATAAAGTCCTATCACAGCCAAACACCCTCAAAAACAAAAGTGAGATTGTTGAGGTGAGAGGATTGATTCTTACTCTAAGCACCCAATTTTCTGTGGAAGCAGACAGAGCTTATGGTTTGTGTTTCTGGGTTTGGCAGGAAAGTGATGATTTGGAACAAGTGACCCACCAAGTGTTCTTCGATATCGAAATCGATGGAAACCCATTGGTATGAATTCTTTAACAGATTAGCAAGTTTTTCAGGCTAGTTGCTAATTTGTTCCGGTATTTGATCGAGTTAAATGAAGGTTGAAACTTTGTGTTCCCCTAATTCCCAAAACATAAAACTTCAGAGAAAATGTCAAGTCATTGGTGTCTTTCGGTAGATTAATGTTGTTTTCTTGATTTGTTCACATTGTATTGTCTTTCAGGTCGCATAGTCATGGGTCTCTTTGGAAAAACAGTTCCAAAAACCATAGGTAGGTACCCAGTAATTCATCCGGTGTAATATGCTTGTATTATCTGTCCAGTGATGAAATAGTTAAACAAAATTTGTGTTTCAAATGCAGAGAACTTTCGAGCACTTTTGCACTGGTAGCCAAGTAACTTAAGCGCCATTAATTACTGTGATCTTGTGATTACCTGCCTTATTCCTAATGTATTTCCATGATTAAATGGAAGCTATGGCTTTTCTATTGCTACTTTTGAGTTTAACGTAGGCTTGGGTTTCAGGGGAGAAGGGAATTGGAAAGAGTATGAAACCTCTGCACTACAAAGGGAGTATATTTCATAGAATTATTCCCAGCTTTATGATTCAGGGAGGGGATTTCACTCTTGGCGATGGAAGAGGTGGAGAATCGATTTATGGGGAAAAGTTTGCGGATGAAAGCTTCAAAGCTAAGCACACTGGACCAGGCAAGCTAAAGTCTTCCTTGTTTCCGAGTAGTTACTCATGCAAAAGTTCTCCCAAAATGTAGATACTGCAAATATGTGTATTCCTAATTTCCTAGTAATTTTGAGTTCCGGGTCCTTTTGTGTGACAAACAGGTTATTTATCAATGGCAAATTCTGGCCAAGACACCAATGGCTCACAGTTCTTCATCACGACTGTCAAAACTAGCTGGTACTTTTTTCTTCTTTCCAACTTGTGGGGATATCTTCATTGTTGAATTTCCAAATATGGTGTTCTCAAACAGGCAACTAGGTCAATCAAGTAGTAACTGTGGGCAAGGTTATCATTTTGAGTTTGGACATGAAAATTGCCAGAGGATCCATGCACTGGGCGAATGAGCTCTTTTGCTGTTGACAGATTTAGCTCTATCTCTGGATATAATGTTTTCAATAACTTACATTCTTGCATTTGGTTATCCTTTTCTTCACAGGTCGGATGGTCACCATGTTGTATTTGGCAAGGTGCTTTCTGGAATGGACGTTGTGTACAAGGTTGAACGAGTAGGAGGATCGGATGAGATACCTACGAGTGAGGTTGTTATCAAAGACAGCGGTGCACTTCCAATGTGACCAGCCTACCCTACTCTTTCATAAAATGATAAGATGGCAATATCAGTGAACTTCCGATGTGACTGATCTAATACAAATGATAAGCAACTATTGCCTAGTTGAGATATTGTTGTTCATACTACGCGCTTATATTGCACGTTAGCGGCTTAATATTTAGAAAGAAATTTGGTTTAATTGTACGCATCAAGTTGCTCACTACTTCAACTCCATGACGAGTTGCAATTGATTGTGAATCACCAAATTGTTCCTGGAGTTTATTATGTCATTGGAAGAAACTCCAAGAAAAGAAGCTTAACAATGGGTAACATCTAATCAGCTTGAATGAACGACCCTAGCAAAATTGAGGTAATAAGAGAAGCTAGATACAAATGGTATAACATTGTTTAGCATTAATGATAGAATTTGTTGACTGTTCCTAACAGCAAACTTGCTATTGAACCACATCAAAACCAAAGCTGAAAGCTTGAAATGAACCAACCGAATCCAGTAGCCTCGTAATCAACAACAGGTAATAAGCATATAAGTGAGCTGAAGGATAAACAAGCTTGAAACAAGAATTGCCAATATGCCCGCACTTCCAGTGTTCTGATCATATTAGGCTGCAAAGTGATTGAATCATAAGACCTCCAGAACAGTTTCAAGCCTAACACAGCTACTACAGGAGTACAGGAACTGTAGATAAGAGGTCTAGACTTCTTATGCTTATACCATGAACTTAAATCCGGTAAAAGATCTTCAAAATGATGATACTCTTGAATCCTTGGAAGGCAACGAAAGAGTTTCTTCCTTACTATTCAGTAATCAATGTCTCAGTAAGAATATCACGGGAGGTTGAAATATAGTGGTCTTTTACAATACAAGGCAGAGAACTATAGCAGAGCAGATCCACAATACAACTTAACCAAACAGATTCAGAAGTTGCTAATCCGATGGTCGCAAATTTCTTTCATGAGAATAGGTGGGAGAAGTTGCCCTCTACTATGGAGCAGCATGTACTCATTCTTCACCACCCAAATTCAGATCCTAACTAATAACAAGCTACTCATCTGAACATTCCGTGTTGACCTGCTGAGAAGATTGCTTAACATGAGACCTAGCAACGAACAAGGCATTGAGCGAAAAGCCATAAGTACCTCGTCTTTAGTTTGGCAGGTTCAACAGGAAAGCAGTTGCACTGTAATCCTCCTTGTAAAACAAGAACACAAAATTTCATAAGCATCACAGATCACGGCTTATGACTAGATCAACGAAGCAAGTTATGTAGTTTCTAAGCAATTTCAAGGCATTTGACAGCCAACCTAAGCACACCTACATTTCTCTCCCGCAAAATGATCAAAACAAGCCTATCAACCACACAATGTACTAAACTAACCCCAAAACTCACTTCAGCTTGGAGATATAATCACTAGAGTCTAGAGTTAAAGATACACATTCCAAAATTAATGCATTCACATCAAATTAAGCTACAATATCCAATCACAAGTACGAAAAATTTCCTCAAATTAAAGCACAAACAAATCCACACAAGCACAAGCTATAGCATTATTCGATTCAGCGATTTTATTCACCAAACACGACTCACAATAAAAGCACTCAGAGACCCTAGCACAGCAGCGATTATTGAATTTTCAAAATCAAAACGATGGCGGATCAGTAATTTTACTTAGCAAAACGCCGAGGGACGGACTAGTTGGGATCGCAGCGCTCCTTGTTGGGAAAGACGGTGGAGAAATCGGAGGACAGGTCGGAGTAGAGCGAGACGACCTTGCGGATGTTGGCGTTGATTTCCTGGATGAGGGCGACGTTCTTGACCATGTTGGCCGGAATCCGGGACTGGTGGTTGTCGTTGACTTGCTGGATCAGAGCGCGGTTGCGGTCGAGGACGGCCTGCACCTGGCGGAAGCTGCGGTTGAAGTTTTCGACCCAGACCTCGCCGCCGGGTTCGGGTTCCGGATCAAGTGAAACGGTGCGTTTGGTGGGCTGATCGTCCATGCTCGAAGAGTCGAGTCCGGAGGAGGATTCGCGGGTGGTCATGTGAGCTGCATGGAAATTTTTTGGTCGGTTTGGTAGGTAGGTTTCTTTGTCTGCTTTGCTTTGGGTTCGGTCGGTGGCAACAAAATCATCATTCACTTTTTTTTTTTTAATGCTTAAATCACAGTTAGCAATATCGTGGGTTTGAGCTTGGTTCATAAACCGATGAATTTGCTCGTGATCGCGATCATGAAAACAAAAAAGATAAATAAATAAATAAATAAAAATAGAGTAATCACTATCAAGATAAGGCTATAGACATTAATCAGATTGTTAAGAACTACCGACACGTGATAATTTATAACGGTTGAATAATTTTTCATTTTATCTTTTAAAAAACTGATATGGTGGTTAATAGAGTTGCTAAATGAGCTTTGCACGGCCGTTTGGTCATTATCTAGTTTGATGTAGCACTTATTTTCGGTTATGATTCTTTGAAGAGCTATTCCTAACTTACCATTTACTTGTTAATTCTTCTCTTCTTCTTTTTTAAGAAAATGAGAATTCTATAAATGGTTGTATATAATGATATCATTATTGCATAAGGGAGAAGATCTTGTATTAAACTGTCCGTCATAAGTCAAACCAATCAATAAGGAGCTCGAAGAGATGAGTGTGGGTGTAGAATTGAAACTTTGTTATAGAACAAACTAAGTATTTTAGATACAAGAAGAGATAGTGTGGTGTTTGTATTGATGGGTAGGCAAGTGAGATCCGACCAACGAAATCAAACATACATTTATCGTATGGAAAAGGGAAAAGATCAATGGAAATTATACTGGCTTGTATCCAAGGAATCTTCGTGAAAGGCAAAAGTTCCTGGAAAATTTGTCAATTTAACCAAAATCCCCAACATCATGTTGGGAATAGAGGGTGTATTCTTGTTTGGAACCGCCATTACAAAGTTTAACTCAACCGAAGTACTCCTGCTAAGCTTGAGCTTATGAAGTTATATTACAAACTTACAATGATAATCATACACCAACCAGAAAAATATATCAAATTGTTATAATGAGTCAGACAAGATGAAGAAGCAGAGTAAAGGTCGCAACTAGTCAGTTGATTTCCTCTTCCTCCCAAGTACGGAAGCTCTCTGCAATCTTGGGCCACCCATCCGCCACTTCTTAAAGGCTGCCATGGAGGATTGAGCTGCCTCATACACTGCAATTACATATCCATAGATATTATCTGTCAAAATTCATATATGAGACACAAATGTCAAGACATCATAAAATTATGTAGTTTAAATCTCACAGTTGATTTCTTCTTTTGTTAAGAGCGTTAAGAGTTTTGAAGCTGCTGTATATGCTGCAGAATGTGCCTTGGCCAGGACTTCCTGATACCTGTTTCTGAATGCAGATAACAGGAATGATCCCATGTCTCTATCACCAACCCTGTCCATCATTGAAGAAAATAGTAGTCAAAATCAGTTTTCAGGCCACAAAAACATGGACAGCATAAAGTACATAAACTAGGAGATCAACAATATACCACCAAAACAACATAAACATGGAAATCATCCAGTTGTATTGCTTGATTATTCAGAAACTATTCACCAACAGAGTGAACTTGAGTGGCCTGTATCATTTATTTGTCATCAAGTATTTCGCAACACAAAACATTGCAACTGTTGCACAAATAGGTATCACATATTTAGAGAGAAAAGGGGGCAGCGATTGAGCTACAACAGATAGCTATCCTACTATCAACATAATAACAAAAAGATGTTATTGATCATACTGGTTTTTCATTTTCTGCTTTGATTTGAGATTTTTCACATTCTCTTTCTGTGTCAAATATACCCATATTCATCTATTGTAAGGACCTGGATTTCATGAGACAATATCAGGAAAGTAAGAAATTAATTCCCTTTACCTGAAATTTTTAACTGACAAAAACACTAATACTTTTGAGAAATTAATTTGCTTTGGGAGTACTCAATTTTACATTGACAAAGAACCAAATTCACAGAAACAAAATAGTTGATCCATAATGGATTTTAGCCATGCGCTCTCTCACTCCTCTGTCACAAGGGGATCACACAAATTAAATATCTACCTATTATAAGATAACAAAAGAATATCACCAGGAGAGAACACTGATAAAAGTATGCATACAAGAAATGGGTTGGAGAGACTCACAGTGGTGCTATCTTGCATCCAAATTCATAGAAGTATAGACATCGAGATCTCAAATCCACAGCTTTTCCATCAGCCCCCAGTTCCAGCCTTGTTCTGATAAAATATGAAACCACAGGAGTTGAATATATTATCTAATGAGTAAATGTAAACTTAATCAATCAAACAAGTCATTCTTCACGCATTCAGTGAATACTGATATTAGATAGTACCGACTTATCAATTTATCATATTCCATTATGGGACAAAGACAACATAAACTACCATAGAAAGGAAACTTCTACAAATCAGATTTTAGAGTCTAATTGAATTTTAATGACCACAGGCCAGATAATGGGTCAAAAGGGAAAGTAACTCGACCCTACAATTTGGCAACTGAAAATGTTGAATTGAAGTATAAGGATCATTACTGTTGATTGAAACACGCAGGAAGCTTCATCGTTACTACTTGTCTTGCGTGTAATTCATAAGCAAGCCAGAACGGCAGCTTGACCTTTGAACCTGGTTCGACCTGCAATACACACCCAAGAAGATATAAGAAATGGTCATTTCAGCAAGGACCACCTATTCCAAATCCACTGTGGTCACTTACACTATAGGCCTCAGCACTAGGATCAATTCCAACCCCATTTGCTCCTTTCTGGAAAACAACTGAGACAAGCTGGTTGCCAACAGCAGACACATTCAGAACACTGATCTAAATAAAACATATGAAATCCGGGGTACAAAAAAGAAGATTACTAACCTCTTCCTCGGCAAGAATATCGTCAATGTCATAGTAATTTCCCATTTTAACAAAAGATCCCCCTTGGTGTCCTCACAGTCTTCCCCGCATCTCCAAGACAAATTCCTGGAGCAATGAACTGGTTAACATCACATAAAGCACCAGAACCCAAAATGCAATACAAGTTAATTATTCCAATTTTCACACTCATTCGACAATCAAATCTCTAAACCAATCTAAAATTCTCCAGATCTCCCACATTTCAGTGAAACATTAGGGATGCATTGGAAACCAAATTTGGGTTTTTTTTACTTGAATTCGAATTTTGCAGAAATAAAACCAACGGATTCAACATATATTATTCACACCAATTACCCAAATTAACGAACACGAATATCAGAAGGTTGTGAATTCTATGAAGCATTTCTTCAAACAAATTGCAAAACCCAGAAGCATGTATAGTTCAGCTGAATACTAAAATCTCCGAAAAGTAGCTTAAACCCACAAAAACCCAACTGGTAAAACACACACATCCCAACTTAAACGAAGAATCAGAATCAAACAAACCCCAATTGGCAACACAAACCTCATGAATTCTCTAAAACCCAGATTCAGATCGGAAGTGAGAATCACAAATCCGAACTGAAATTGATGAAAGTAAAGTCGAAAATGATTGAATCGGAGTAGAGGCTTACCGGAGTAGTTGTTTTAGAGGTTCGGGTCTGTGGGTGGCGGCGAAATCTGAAAAGAGACGATAGAAATAGAAAGGGAGGGAAGAAAGAGGATCCAAAAATTGAAAAGGGAGGGAAACTCCAAATTATAGAGAGGAGGTCGCCGCTCTCACTCAAAAATATAGAGAAAGACTTTTCTATTACTTTTGTTTTGCTTCAATTCGGGCCCAATATGCTAGAAAAGGTTTCGGTCCAGGTCCAGGCCCAATTCTGGAGCCGAAGACCGAAACCGATTATGAAATTATGGGTCAGTATGGCTCGGAAGGTGTTGATCGGTTTTCCGATCAATTATCACGGTTCGGTTTGGTTCGTTTTCAAAAAATATTGGAGAAGTTTAAATTTAAATACACTCGGTTTGATTCTTTAAGTATTTGTCGGTCTCTATTTCTCTATTGGGAATCAAAAGTGCGAGTTTACAAAATATGGGCTATAAAATGAAATAAGAGACCGACTTTTCTTTTTCCCTAAACCTTAAACATCAAGATCACCATATTTTATATATATATATATATATATATATATATATATATATTATGTTTTTCCACAGAAGTCGTCTTTCATAAGTGCATCTCTGTGAGAGAAAGCTTGAAAAAGAATAACATAAAGTTCCAGAGCTCCGCGAAAACAGGAAACAGAAACTAGGATTTGGGAAACACTGGGGATTTTTCAGCCCCGGTCCGGCGGAGCCCCCGCGTCAACCATGGCTCATGGCCTCATCGACGAATGGCGGGTGTTGCCGGACTGGTTCGTGGAGTCTCGAGGCTTCAGGTTTTGCTTTTTCTTCATTGGTCTGGGCTCTGTATGATGCGTCTCTCCTCTCAGGCGGCAGCGCAGGCGTTGTTGATGGGCGATTGGCGATCGACGACGGTGCAAATATGGAGTAGGTGGCCAGAAACCAGATCGTGGCGGCGGCATGCCATGGATTGTATGGTGCTGGTTACTGATCTACGTTGCGTCGATAGTCGGTGCCTTCGATGGTGGAGCTTTCAATGGTGGTTTCAGGCTCTCAAGACGGTGGAAGCAAACAGGCAGCAGGGTACGGTAAATTCCTTACTGGTTTTTGGTTTGGGTATGTGGCTTTGGCCTGGATCCCACCGAAAACAGGCAGGGGGTTTGGTGCGGATTGTTGCTTGGGTTGCAGTTCTTCGGCGAGGCGAGCTCGAAGGGATTGATTTATGGTGGTGGTTTGCCGGCGGAACACCTGGAGAAAGAGAAGAGGATTGCAGCTGCTGGTTTGTGCTTTTGTTTAAGGTAGTTTTTTTGGTTAGGAATTTCGTTAGGCTTTCCTGGATTTTAGCATGTCCCTACTCATTTGAGCTAGGGTTGGGTCAAATTGAGGTGCCATGGATGTGGTGTCTTTCCTGGGGACGAATTGGTTTATTGTTGGTTTTATCTTATGGTCAATGTGCTGACGAGCGATCCTTGCACATGGTCTAGTACCTTTGGGACACGGTGTGCAAGAGGACGTTAGTTTTTCTGGCGGTTGTCTATGAGGTAGTATCAATATTCTCGAGATTCTATGTAGCCCGAGAGGTTGGGCGATATAGGTGGTTAGGGGTTGGGCCCTTTCGACTCATGGAGGTCATTCTTGACAGACCCGTAACTGAACTAGGGAGGAGAGTGGGGAATTCTTATCCACCACCGGTCGATCCCGTTTTATGTAATCTGGTTTATTTTAATAAAAGTTTCTTATATTAAAAAAAAAAAAAAATCACCATATTTTTCGTGAGTTCAACGTGACAGCTAATGTCTTGGCCAAAAAAGTAATGAGCATGCTCCTAGTCTCATCATCTTTGAAGACCTTCCTGTTTCCTGCCTCTCAGGCTTACCTTGATGGTATTGATGGAGTTTTAAGACCTAGAGGAACCGGGAATTGTTCTAAACTTTTATGACACGTTTATTTACTTGGAATGAGAATGAAAATAGAGGGAATGATTACGGGGTAAATTTATTCCTACGTTTACTAACACATAAAGGAATCGGAATAATTCCGGGTAATAGTATTCCCGCGTTTACTAACACATGAAAGAATCGGAATGGGTGTAGGTCTCACCTCCTTATAAGGAATCGATTCCTGAATACTCAGGAATTTGATTACGAAGGGGGGAGATGAGTTTAGGAATCAACTATTCCGGAATCAATACCGATTCCTTTTTTCTCCCATTCCAGTTGTCTCCGATTCATGTTAGTTGATTTTTTTATTTTTGTTTTGGGACTTTTTGGCTTCTTCTGTAACAAAAAAAAAAGAGTTAATGACCAGTAGCTAAAAAAAAGATTTACTTGAAATTGAAACACAGGATTGTTTCTTGAAAATAAATAAATTGAACAGTGAGTAAGGACAATGCATAAAAATGTTCCCCGAGGCCCGAGTGTGTTTTGTATAATGTATGACCATCCAACTAATTGTAATCTTTATTTGCCATTTTGCTAAATAGGGGATTCCAACGTTGTCGCTTCACATTTTGATTAAAGTAACAAGAACAAAGAATTCACCAGAAAGAAGGGAGAAACAACCAAGTATGTATGATTCCACAGTAGAATGAAAGTTATCATTGTCAAGGAGAAGGCACAAAAGTTATTACAAATAAGTCTTTTACCAACCTTTGCCTACTAGCTACTAGCTAGGCTACAACTACTAGAACCAATTGCCGGAAAAAATAATTGTACGATTAATGTTGAAGTATATTATAAGTACCATTGCAGTTAAACTAGAGTCCCATGGAGTAGTGGATACTTAAGTCTTCAATATGCAACGGCACAGCCTCCGAAAGGGAAACTCTGTTTTATAGAGAGTTCCAGTGAAAATCTCTATAAAACGTCCATTCGGAGGGATTTAACGTCGTCTTTCCATCAGCAGCAACAAGATCATATGGTGAATCCTCTGCAAATTCTGTTGGCATGGATTTCCAGTGTAAACTTGGCTTCCAATCAGCTTCTCTCAGTACTTTCAGTATCTCCTCCGCAACTATTTTGCTCCCTTCAGCTGATAAATGAATCCCATCTCTGAAAAACAAAATGAAGAGACTGAAGTTCTATGTACTAGGATAGACTAATTTTAACTACATGAAAATGAGTAATTGAGATTCATTTCACTGCCAAATTATACTATCCGGTATAAAGGTTCATGAGGAGAATGCATGTCAGAGTAACCATTAGACTTCCTCCCTACTTGACGTTCTTTTAGATCAACTAAAGACTTTTTTTTTTTTAAGCATTATGGAAAGGGGACGAAACCTTCTATCTGGAGAAAGCAGACATTTAGTTCATGTTTCCAATAGACAGTTATTATAGTGTATGAGCTATAAACTTAAAACCACTCTTCAGAGGGATAAAAAGTCTGGTTAAATGATTTACACAGGTTCCTAAATAGGCGTACATGTAGCCAGACGTCTGAAGGTGTAACAGACTAACAGCAAATCAACTGTAAAAATGTTGCTAAATACCACAGGAGTAATCAACCTAACATCGCAAGTGGATGTAGCTACTAGCTAGTATGAGCAAACTAACACATTAAATCGGACAATGGATGATTTAAGAATATACAAGCAAGACAATGCAAATGTCAACGGTAGTGTGAAAAAGTGAGAGAGCAACATGATCAGGCTAACTTACGTAAAACAGTTTTCTCCTTTCTGTATTGCCGTAAAAAGATCAACCACCTTGATATCCAGTTCCTGGCATAGCTTTATACAAGCTTCGGAATATTGTTGGCATAGCTCATTCGTTCTTATTAACTCGCTGAGATAAGGACTGGTTTTGTTTTTCCAAGAGCAAACACATGCTTTAGGATATCAGACATACAAAAAAGGTAAAACAACAGTACAAGAGTTCCATCTGAGCACCTTTTATTTTCACGAACTGTGGCCTCATTCACAGGAGGACAACTAAGAAAAACGATGCGTGTTGAATCTGAAAGGCTCTGGTTTTTAAATACATTTTGTTAGAATGCTGAACCATTGTCAGTTATATATCTGAGCAGGATATTGTTTCACTAAAGGACCCTAATAGAAACACATTGCAGGCATATGAACCCAAATTACATACACAATAAAGCCTAGAAAAACAACAGATGCAGAAGTCAAACTGATGGTCCAATAGTCCAAAATGTATGTTCAGATAGGGCCTCTCTCACTCCACTACAGTCTATAAAACTAATTAACAGAAAAGCTGAAATGATTTGGGTGAATAAAGTAAGTACCTGGAGATGATTTGCAATTTTCCTCATGTTCTCAATATACTCAGGAAGTGGTACATGAGGTCCTAGCCCAGATGGATGAGGCCCCATAGAATCATTCCCGCCAAAATAGACTATCACCAAAGAAGGTTGAACAGCTGCATCCTATATAGGCATCATTGAAATCAGACTACAATCAAGTAGTTTTTTTTTGTTTTTTTAACAAATATATCCAAGTAGTTTGATATGTGTTTTTTGGCAAGCTGGGCAAAGTGGTTCAGCAATCATATATAACTTGCCAAAAGGATACAAATCAGTCTTTATGTAATTCCTTACTCAAAAGCAACTCCAACAAATACCAGACATGCACACTCTGTTATTGGTGCATTGACCTTTGAATCCAAATCTACAAAATATAATATTTCTCTCTTTGACAAAGATTTTGTTGGCCTACTCTTATTCTCATAAAAAGTTGATTATTGGTCAAGATGTTAAATTGACCAATAGCTGTTCTGTATTCTAAAACTTCTTCCCGTGTGAAAAGGTATTCCCCTCACAAGTTGCACCCAATCATTTTATATTATAAAACAACCTGGGTTACAATAGTCCATAAATTAACAAAGCCTTGAAACATGGGTTTGCCAAACAAATAAAATATCGCATCAAAAAATATAAAAAAACAAAAAAATAAAAATGATGGTCTGAATTGACCAAAAGGAAACATAATTTGCAGATAAAAAAGTAGATTTTACCTTGGGAAAAACTTGATCAAGCACCTCTAGTGCACGCCGTGAATTCCATCCAAAGTAACCACGCAGCAATATGTCTGCCTACAACAAAACCACAAACCCAACAAGATGGGTTTCAAAGATCAGAGCTTTCAGCACAGAAAATGTTTCCCAGCAAAACCCAAAACGGGTATGAGAATTCCAGTGCAGTCCTTACAAGCGTAATGGTTCCCCCATTTTTAAACAAAGGAAAAAAGAAAAAATAATAAATAACGGATGACTAAAAGGGAACAATTGGGCGTCAAGATTGTTACTTTGCGAGAGTAGAGGTCAGAGAGAACGGAGCCCCAGCCGCCGTGGCTGAAGCTGAGCTGGACTATGGATGATCCGAACAGAACAAACTGAGGCCTCGCGGGTCCCACCATCTTTCTCTGACTCTGTGTTTCTCTTCTCTGTGAGCAAATAAGAAAGTGAAATGGGTGAAGAAGAAGAAGAATGAGTAGAGTTAGGTCTGAGTGGTGTTCTGTTTGAGTCGCTGGCTCCGTGTGTATGTCTGTTTGTAATGTTTATGCACCTAACTCTTCGTTTCGATTTTCAGTTTGTATATGTCATGGGTGTCCATCATGACACCTGATGAAAAACGGTTTGGGCCTTGTGATGTTGGATTGACAGAGAATATATTGAGTTTTGGTCCCAAAAAATTAAATTTTAGTAATCATCAAAATCAGTTTACAAAGACACCATTATCCAAATATTTGGCACTTAGCACTTGACACGTCGGCCCGATTCTAAAAACATATACGAAGATAACATTTGATATTGACCCGATAGAAGTTCTTATACTTGTTAAAGACAATATTACACTACAGATAATAGTGATGATGAGTGTTACATTATGATTTACGATATATTTATCTTCGTATTTATACATAACATAGTTTCTTCATATGTATATGCAATTCAATGATTGTAATCCATACAAAATTCATTTCTCTTAGGACCGACGAAAAGAATATATGCTTTCTTTCTTCATTTTCTCAATGTTTACCTCTCCAGGGATTTGACGACTCTTATTTGCGAGTTTGCACCCAATTCGAATCAACTTTAGCATTCTGATAATTTATGGAGATGGATGTACCCACCCACATGCTTGAAGTATGAAAGTGGAATCTAATTACTCTTTAACGAACTCAAAACCACGATCTGTCCTCTGCCATTTCAAGCAGAGTAGTTCCAATGTAAGCTTAAAATTTACAACCACAATAAGCATAAACAGAGCAAAGCAAACAAAATCTGCAGTATCATATGCACTTTTTTCTCATATGATTGTAGTTATTTTTTTATCAATAAAGTAACCATTCATTAAACTGGGGAAAGGTTACAAACATCGGAATCAATCTTAATCGATTCCATAAGCCATTCTGGCCCATATTCAATACAATACAAATTTTCATTCTCATTCAAGATGAACTTGCCAAGACTATGAGCCACTTTGTTGCACTCTCTAGGTTGGAAAACTACCTCAGTGTTGCTACAAAGCTTCATCAGAAATTTGATCTCCTCTATCAGAAAACCTTCCTCACCCCAAGATTGGTTCAAAGCATTAACCAACCTTGCAACTTCAGAGCTATCCATTTCCACAACTACAGGAAGAATTCTCATCTCAAAAGCAAAACCCTAAATGACTACACCATACTCGACCTATAACCTACAGAAACCTCAGGTAAAAGATGCATGAATTATACCAAAATAAGAAAAGAAAAGACCACTTGTAAACCCTTTCTTCAAATATTAGTTGGCATTTAGTGTAGAAGAAAAACCATCATAAAAATTAATGCTATGGTCAGGGGATCTGATAGAGCAGGTGAAGCTGGTAAATGATAGGCCACCCAACTTCACTGCCCCAACCAGATCTTCACATTAATACCTCATTGATTCAACGAGTACCAACCACCAACCAACAAGGCTGTGACCACGATATGAAATCATTAATCACATGGTAAACCATTTTCTCACTTCCTTCAATACCCACCATCGGATCGCAAACAGGTTCAAAACTAGACAAACTCATCCGAATATGTGTCCCTTACCCTACACATTTTCCTTGGAGAGTGACATTTCATAAGAGAGAAGCAGATATGCAGCTGTTATATTGCCAAACTTCACAAAAAGAGATGAGCAAACGGGCAAAACAAGAACAATACTACAGACCAAACCAAGCCTCACCAGCAAAGCAAAGTAACAAATAGACAATAAACAATAGTATAGTTGATTGGAAAAAGATAGAAAGGGACAGTGAAGCCTGCTGGAATTAATAAACCGACCACCAAAAAATGCAGCATTTATTCCATCTATTCTCATACTATAAGATTCCTAAATAACAAAGAACAACCAACCTGCTTGAACTCAAAAACCAACCATAGTTATTATTCCATCCAATGATTTGTTTTGATAAACATACAATATGCAGCTTTGTCTGGTAATTCAACAGGATTCATTTTCCAGATAAGAATACAGTGTATAAGTTATCAGTAAAAGAATCAGTTTCAAAAGTCAAATGAATTCTATGCTTAAAAGCATATAACTAAAATCCTGGACGAATTCTCAGTCCATAGGGTTCTCTTTTGATGAGGTTCTACAACATTAAACAGGTCCCGGAGGACATTGTCAATTTTTATATGCACACAAGAATGGTAATGGAATGCAATTTATGCATTCCTTCATCGTGTCAAAAAATCACCTGTCAATCCATGATCAGATATCCTGCATCTAGATGGAGAGGCTTGATTTATGGAGACAAAAAATGTGCGTACCCATTTTTGGGTGAGAACAGAAATAATTTTAGTTTCACCAATCTTTGGTTTTTTACCGAGTTTATGAGCCATATATATTCCTTTTCTGCAACATTATTTCAGTGCCATCTGCCAAGACAATTTCCTGAGTCGCAGAAGCCACAAGGCTACTCGCATTATAAAAAGCCGAGCTTCTAATTGGATTTCGTCTAACCAGGCACTCAACCAAGACAAAAAGGATCTCTTTTGTAGTTTTGCCTCAATGATGGCTTCAGAAGAAATCCTTCCAACAATCATGAATGTCTCGAGAGAAGGTTCCTGCAACTGTTTGAAAAGCATTTCAATAAACTGGTTCAAAATTTATGTTTTATCCATTAAAATCAACAACTAAGGATTGAAAGCAAGTTATAATATATGTGAAATACACGACAGTCCAAATTATGCCGACAGAATATAAACCCTCCTAAAAGATGCTTAAGCTAACTGTGCTAACCATTCTGCAGAAACACGACTCTAATGCACAAGATGTGACAACATTTTGTTACACCTTAGTAAGGCATCTAAAAGAACTCTATAGTTGCCTGGACACTTAAAATGATAAAGGCACCCATGCCAGGTACATGTTTTATAATCACAGACTTTGTCGGACTTTTGACATGCAGCTTAAGGCTCATGTACTCAACATCAGCTACTTGACAATCAGGATTACTCTGACTATAATCAGTTTTCAGTGGTAACAGAAACAGATAGGCAAGAGCAATGTCATACCAGAGCATTGCTAACTGATCGTAAACAATCGTTAGTCTTCAGCATTAAGAGAATTACACGTGGCAGCCTCCTCAGAAGCTCAGTAATTTGGGGGAAGTACTGAGAAGCATACATCTGCCAAATAAGACATTAAAGTAATTTAAGCAAAGCTATCCAGCTCAACCATGAAGGATTAAAGTATGTTCAAGCTATCCACCTCAACCAGATGGCCAAAAAAACAAAAAAATCAAAATTGCAAGGATTACAACGCTCCTCAGTGAGTTGATTTTGGTCCATGAAAAAAATCTGAATATATGCATTTGCTCTATGAGTTAGAACTACATAGAAATAATGTATTGGGTAACGTTGTAACAGCATATGTAACAGCATATAACACAAGTCTAAAAATATTACAAACAGTGAATTGCACTTTAACCCAGTACAAGAGCTCACCTGAAGTTCTGAACGGTCACTGTCATTTCCTTGTATAACCAAGTGATCAATAGATGTGTCAATGACTCTATTCCAAGGCCTCATAGTAAGAATTCCTGCAAATAATGCATACAGATCCTCTCCAGCACCTAATTTCGCACTATTTTTCTTTATTGCATCGGCATCAGAAAATATCAATCCCTGCAATAATCATCTTAAATCAGAGAAGCCAGCAAAGTAAGTGCCTACAATATCAAAGAAATTCATTCCAAGAAAAGCAAATACACACCTTCCAAAGTGCAGCATAGTTTGTTCTGGTCTCATTGTCAAGTTCTTTATAAAGACCATGGTCTAGAAGTACCAGTTGTGGTTTTCTCTTGCCTGTACATGAGAAATGGAGGGGAACATATGAGTTGCGCATGGTGTAGGCACCTTCAAAGAAGAAAGTTCAACGGACACAAATACCAACAAATGCAGAGATTGGATATATTTTCACAGCCCACAGCATAATCAAATCATGCAAGACTTCTGAAAATCAATTTCTCAAGGTTTAGAAATTCAACTAGTTCTGAAACACTCTTCTTGATTTCTACAACATACTGTAAATCCTACCAAATTCTACACAAAGTACCAAAAAATTGTCAGCAGATTATAGTCATCTGCATGATCCAGAAGCCATTGCATATCAAAATATCAGGACTTGACAATTTATTCTCAAGAAAGTGGGGTAGATGCTATAACCATAAGAGCCATGGTTGAACCATTAGTTGTGGTTACTAACTAAAACATAAATGATTAACTAACTAATCTCAATAGTACATGTGAACCTTACCTAGAATGCTCTTTCTGCTAGACGGTAGAGGACGAACTATCAAGTTGGCGGCATGTGGGTCACAATGCACAAACCCATGTTTGAACATCATTTCGGCAAAAGTTTCACTGACCTGCATAAAGAACATGAAGTCTTACTTTCTTTCAAATGCCATAATTGACTAAGATTTTATTTTTACAAGGTAACTGAAGATTCAGATACTTTTTCCTCTTTGTGGTTCCTGGTATCATATCCTTAGATCTAAAATCAAAACAATGAACATAAAGGCACAGGAGTCCAAAGACCCAAAGTTGCGTTTCCAATGCCTCCACCCCTTAATTTATATAGCACAATCAGATCTGTGTAGACAATCTACTGATATAGTTTCTGATCTGGATCTTAAAAAGAAAAATATATGTAACTCTAAATGGACCAATCAATTTCTCAACATGATTGTCTCAAAACATATTGTCAGCATATGACAAGATGAACTTGAACTTACTAATCTCGCAACTTCATCGGGTCGGATCCCAAGTTTTTTAATGGTCTTGACATCATTTACTTGTGCTCCATCGATAAATTCCATGGTCAACAACTTTGAGGTGCTTAGATTCCAATGCACCTTTGGTGCATACACATAAGCTGCAATTCGAGGAGAAAGCTTCAGAAAATTATGCAGGCATTTCTCACTGTTCTTGGCTTCGTTTAAGAAATCTAGTTCCTGATTACCACAATGACACAGTCAAATGACAATATGGCTATTAAAAATGCTAGGTAATCACATGTATCGTGATAAAGAAGCTGCTATTTATGTCAAGAAAAGATCCAAACACCACATATTTTCTATTGCAACAGTGGAACATTAAGAAGAAAAAAAATTCAGTGCCAACAAAGTGAGATAAACTTCTAGCATAAAGTTCTGTTGGACTTGGTTTGCTACAATAAAAGGAAGCAAGCAAGTTTGTCTAAATAGCCATCAGAAAGAGGTGTGAACTTTACTGGAATGCGAAAGAATATCCAAAATACACAAAAGGACATCAGCTTGGATGCCCTTAGATTCTTCACCATACATAAACATGACAAAATTCCCCATTACCAAAGAAAACACAAATGGTTTAAAATACATGAAAAAGTAACAGATAATTTAAATAGATTTCTACCAAATTATGAAGAAGCCAATCAAATTTAGAATAGTTAGCAACTTGCCTTGGGTAAACTTTCACGCATTTCCACAATCAACCACCTGTAAATAAAAGCAAGAATAAAAAAGAGCAACAAATACATTCACATTTCAAAAGATGAAACTGCATCATAAATTCATAATGCTTACACTGTTCACATGCATGTAAGAAACAACTATGATTTTTAGCATTAGCAAAATTGGTGTCGACCAAACTTTCTTATTAATTAGAAACCAGGGGATATGATAAACATGAAAATTTTAGCCAACATACCTATAATCAAAAGAAGGGAAAACCCGGTGCAGGGTGTTCACAATCACATCTACAGTAGCACAATCTGCAGCTGCAGTATCTGTCATGTGAGTGTGCTGAACCTGAATAGTGAAATGTATGAAAAGAAAGAAACTCTTAGTCTCTTATAAGAAGCATGCATGTTTTGAAGTTTCTATACGTCTGAGATACTACTTGATTGCACCTAGCAGTAAAAAAAAAAAAAACATTATTCAAGTTGAAATTTGACAACTGAACCTTCACAGCAACTTTTTGGCCATTATGTGTGCGAGCAACATGGACTTGTGCAAGAGAAGCACTTGCTATTGGAACAGGATCAAATTCAGAAAATATCTGCATTAGAAAAGCTTAGATTAGTACACCAGTACTCTTCCTCACCAATCCAGAGCAAAGAAAAAACCTCTATAAAAATTAATCAAACACATACTTTATCCGGCTTATCTCCAAGCTCTTTCTCGATGACTTCGCACACTTGTTCATATGAAGAAACTGGACATTTATTCAACATAGACTCTCTCATTGTCCGGACATACTCTTCTGGTACCAAGTATTCCTGTACAAAATTGAACGAACATAAAAAACAAATCACTTAATCCTTTCTTTGTCAAAAATTTACATGGCTCTACAAAGCTCATGCGAAACGTAAAATAAACCTTCTCTATACATAGCCATCGAAACCATACCAGTTGTCCAATATGTTGACCGAGCTTGATATATATTCCTCCATTTTTAAAACACAATTCTTGTAGTTTACGTGCAGACCTGAGGTGAACTTCATGTTTGGCCCTTAACCTCTCACTGCTTCCTTCAGGCAATCCCCACAGTGAATACTCATAATCTAATCACAACGCAATGTCGAAAACTCCATTAGAATCTCAAGACCTCAGCTACTAGCAATGCAATCATATCAAACTGATGAGTGCTACAACTCTATTCCAACACCAATGAATCAAAATTTCACTACAATTTTACTTAAGCTAATGAATCTGACGAAACTGACTTCAATTTAGGTAAGCTAGGGCGCCAATGCTCTACTTAAAAAGCACGAAAACGGCGACGTATTGTGAAATCTGAAAGCTAAGAGGTTTTTGAGGTAGTACCGAAGGCGATGGCGGCGGCTGTGATGGAGTCGCGAAGGAGGCGGACGGGGACGGTGGAGTAGAGCTTCATAGTCATGGCGGGGTCTTCGGAGGTGGTGATAGTCGCCGCCGCGGCTCCGCCGAAGAGGGCGGTTGCCGACACAGCAAGCTTTGCGCGCCATAAGGATCGCGTGGCCATTTCTTTGGGCACGTCGCTAAAGGACGGGAGGGAATTGAAGGAGCCGAAGGCTTATACGAGTAATAGCTTCTTGGGTCTTCTCCAAAACTTTTAGTTTTGGGCCTTTGGTCTGATCTACCGGTTATTGGGCTTGAAGTAGGCTGAGAGTCTGACACGTTTGTTTTTTTTCAGATAGAGAGCAAAATTGTTTATGCCTTCTTCTTTTGTCAAACAGTAGAGTTTGATTGAGAGGACAATCATAAATTAATTTAAGAGAAAAATTCAGTCACCGTCCTCAAATTATGCTGCCAATGCCAAGTTGATATCCAAACTCTCAAAAGTATCAATGTGATACCCAAAGACATATTTTGACATCAACATGATACCGCCATCCAAAATATCTGACGGTGTGGTCTGTTTGCTGACGTGACAAGCACGTGTCAGAGATGTGGTATTTTTGTCAAGGGCATAATAGTCTTTCACTACTAACTAATTGAAAAAAAAACATGAACAAATCGTTCTCTCTCCCCCTCCCCCGATTCTTCTTCTTCTTCTTCTTCTTCCCAACACCGCCTCCCAATAGTCTTTCATTTTGCTGGGTTTTTCCAGATGATCTCGACCGCCAAAGGTAAGGGTTTCGCTGCGCCAAGTAGCAGAGATTCTTGAGGCTGAATCTCCCAATCGAACCTGCTGGTGCTGAAGATGATCGGGGACAGTAAAGAAGATGGCGACGGCGACGACGACAGTGAAATTGGGTATAGTAGTGACGATGGGAGTTTATCAAAAGGTGGTGGGTCAAAAAAGGAGTACACCGCAGAGGAGATAGAGGCGGAGGCGGCGGGTATTGGGTACAAAGTGGTTGGGCCACTTGAGAAGAGTGATGGGACATGGATTTGTAGCAGGAATTTTAAAGGATTTTGGCAATGTTGGTGATGGTTTGGGAGGAGGAGAAGGAGAGGAGGGAGAAGAACAAGAAGAGTGAAGTTGAAGAAGAAGCATAAGCCATTTTTCTTTGATTTCTTGAGAGAGAGTCACCAGCCGTCGGGGGGATCGGAGGAGGCGGCGGAGACGAGATCAGAGAGGAAGACGTTGCGACCCTTAATCGTCCAGCAGACGTTGTGAATGAGGGTGGAGAATTTGGTGCATGTTGCAAACGAGTTCTTGTACTGGTTTTGATTGTAGTTGTTCTTGTTGTTGGGGTCGTAGTAGTACTTACCATTCTCTAAGAACCTTGTGTCGCTCATGCCTTGCCTCTCAACATTGTAGTAGTTGTTGCTGTTTGGGTGGTTGGGGTGGTGGTGGGAGTGTTGTAGCCTCTCTACTGTAAATCTTGTGTCACTCATCCCGTTTTGGTTGGTCTTGTAGTTGTTGTTGTAGTAGTTGTTGTTGTTCTTGTTGGGATTATAGTGTGTGTATGGAATGTTGTTGTTTTCGTCGTTTGTGGTGGTGTATGGTTCACCGTTGGTGGCGATGGTGGTGTAATGTTCACTGTTGGTGGGGGTGGTCGAGTATGGTACAGCGTTGGTTGTGGTTGTGTCTTGGACTCTTGGTAGAGGGAGGCAGCTCGGTGGACTTGTCGCCGTAGAGACCATAGCCCACGAAATGTGGTGGCGGAGCTTGCGGCGGTTTGACTAGAACAAAATCCCAGAAGAAGGAAAAAAAATGAAATGAAAAGAAAAAAAATGAATTAACAAAAAAAAGAGGTAAATTGGTCATTTCACTTTATTTTGGGGCCAATGTGCTTGCTATGTCAGCAAACAGAAGGTGCCGTTAGAAATTTTTGATGGAAGTATCACATTGATGTCAAAATATGTTTTTGGGTATCACATTGATACTTTTGAGAGTTTGGATATCAACTTAGCATTGGCAGCATAATTTGGAGACGGTAACTGAATTTTTCTCTTAATTTAATTATAAAAATTAGACATCGGCCAGCCGGTTAAATATTTGCTGGTTTTGTGAGCCTTAATTGGCAAGTTGCAGGGGTTGGAGGGTCAATTCATGTGACCAAAATTTACGTTTTTTTCTCTCGTGTATACCAACTTCAGAACTGTTCAAGAGTGTGCGGTTTAGAAAGAGACTTTATCATTAATTGATACTTGGTGAAAGCGTTTATCCTTTTATCACTAATAAGAACAAGTTCTTTCCAATAGTTTTTGGTGAGCTCAATACTCCAATGGACAACTTTGCCTCCTTACTCTCAAGAGTTACTTTATAAAAATAAAAAATAAAAATAATAGTAACAAACTTGAATGGTCCATTCACATCCTCATCTGACCAAACACTATTCTTTAAAGAAAAAATGATAATTTGTACATTCTTTGATGAAAACTACTTGTTTTCGTACAAACTTCCCACGCAAGTTTATGATGCTAATTTAAAAATTTTATGAAAGGAAATCGTTTTAGATAACATACAAGTCACACATTTCATGACTTCATGAGTGACCTACCTCCTACCTAGTTGCATAGTCCATGGCTACATAACCATCATATCTTATGCATCACGTTCATTAAAAAATACCCACTCAAAAATCAAAATCCATGACCATGGCCATGCCTTTCCCCCGCAATATCCAAATCCCAAAAACACATTTTTTTAAAAGCCAATTAGTTGCGTAATACGCCTCGTTATCCACTTTGCTTTCTAGAAAGTGTCTGCTCGGCTAAGTTAGCTCTTTGTCCCCCGGCCCTCTCCAATCTTTATCTTCCAATTGATTTTCCCGCGTGCTGTACGCGTAGCCAAATAAGTACGAGCCCTAGTTCTCCTTCCCAGAATATTATTATAACCAAGCGAAAGCGAAAGGGACACACAGCTTTTCCAAGAGGGAGACAAGTTCCACTTTTGTTTTTCTCACTTTCCCTCCATTCTCTTTCTGTGTTTACACACATTTCCGAGGCCGGTGTCCCCGATAAGGGGAATCGTAATCTGAAAACAAACATCAATGAATCTTCACTCTTACTGTTGCTGGTTCTGTTTTAGATTCCTGAAAGCTAGAGAAACAAAATGGGGAGGCTGCATTATTTGCTACTTTCCTTTCTGGATCGAATAATGTGGTCTGTCTCTCGTTGGTCATAGTTGCCTTGAGATAACGAGATCATAAGGTGGAAGATCCCCCTTTTGTTTCATAGTGCACGAGTAAGGTTTCGGGGTGAATCAGATTCCGAAAGCTGTCAAAGGTCACTGAAAGAAGCTAATCAACAGCTAGGTTATGTACCTAGTGACTGACTCGAGAGTAGCTAGCTAGGAATTTATGCAACAAAAATAATTCAGTGGCTGGGAGCAATTGACCTCAATACGCGATCGTAGGTTGCAGCAATTACGCTGGCGGACGTACACGTACCAGCGGATATATACATGATGTTTAGAGTTTTGTAATCACTCCCACTCAAACTTACATTATGTTCACCCGCTAAAATGTTCGACGACTCTATGTATGCTTTGCTTCTTACGTACTAATAAGTATACTGTATACGTACACGAACAGTACGTAGGACTAATAATTGACTCAAAGAAACTAGAACAAGAGCATGCAATTAAGTAGCTATACAAACAATACGCTAGAGTTTAAATTTTCACACATTTTTCTTGCGAAGAACAAGTAATGCGTCAGCTAGCTATTGTTGATATCTTATTTATAAAAGAAATTATCCTAGAAATAATGGTAAGCAACTACAAGAATAGTTGGTTAATTGATTGAAGAAAGAATGGTGTTTATAATAGAAAATGACATTTTCTAAATGTACTATATTTGAGTAGCTGTATGCCCAACTATAACATTCAACATTATGATACTACAAAATAGAGTATAATATCATGTAAATCCTTAATTAATTAGCACAATGCTTTTAAATTTGTACCAAATGGCACGCCATTATGTTGTTTTCGCAGGCCCCTCACATGATGTAGTTCTAGAACTTGGCCCATAGGTTTCTCACATTTGACTCATTAATAATATTTAACCCGTGCAAAGGCGGCTCCAGATACAAATGAAAATTAGAGAGTATATATGTAAGCCAAACCAAGATTACTTCCACTCGGCCAATTGGCCAAATAAGCAATATATTTATATTCTCCGTAAGGGAAGGAACCCAGATTGCTTTGGATTATTCAAAAATGTGTAAACACCCTTTACGGTTTTGACAAATGCACTAAACTAGGGCTGCACAGGAAATCCACCAAGCAAAAGCGATGTAGATTCAGTTCATTTGAAGTTTTCTTATTACGTAAAAGGGTTTTGCTCTTATCCAGGTTAGTGATATTTACATATATATAAATACTCAGATTCATATGTCAAAAGCAGTGACGCGATATAGAAATATTTTGTTTGACTAGTGGGATCAGAGCAAGACTGCAGAAAAGATCGATCTAATTAACGTTATTCCACGCATTCAAAACGTCAGTTTAAAGGTGCAGATCATGCCATGAATGTGTTCTTTTCGATTTACACTTTCTGCGCTGAATAATATTTTGTAATTCTGTTGTGATCTTTTATTATATATATGTAATCTTGTTGTATTTTTTTTTTTTTTTGTGAAAGTACGTTTTTGTTATATGTTTTTCTGATTAGGTTAATCAATTTTGGGGTATAGAAATGGTGTGTTAGTTCTCAGGTTTTGAGCGTTATCCTAGCCAATACTTGAACCCTAGAATATTGGTGCTTTTGGCAAAAATTCAGCCCTAGCCTAGAAAGGATTCAGACTAGCTAGTCAACAATGTGTGACCATTTGTGGGTCTATGTAGATACAAGCGGCTTTAAAGATAACACACAATAAGTTGAGTTTGATAATTATATAAATAATTTATTGTGATCAAATAGGGTTACAAAGTGATTCAATCATTGAGGAATTATGTAAAAAATAAGGTGAGATTATCATTCTAACGTGCTATAAATTTTCTTAGTATTTTCAAGCAATTAAGTATAATCCTTTAAAACTTGAGAATAAGAGCAACTCCAACAGATTCCCTATATTTTGATTTTTCTCTACTTTAGGGAAAAATGAGACTGTTTTGCTCCAACAGATTCCCTATAACTATCTCTATTTTATAGAAAGAGAGGAGAGAGAAAACCAAATTCCCTATATTTACAGCAAACTCCAAAATTTTAAAGAAAAATATGGAGATTTTATAGATTACTGTAAACTAGGGAATCTGTTGGAGTTAGAGAAGAAAAATAGGCTAAAGGTTTGACTTTTGCTTCTCTATAATACAAAAATTATAGGGAAGCTGTTGGAGTTGCTCTAAGTATTTGATAAAATGATTCAACAAATCACACATATACGTCTTTTTTGTGTGTCCGTCGTGATGCGCTTGTCCGGCCATGTTGAATTGGAACTCGTCGCCTTCTTGGTTTGAGGAATAAAGGGTGTCAGGCCTTGTTTTGTTTGTGTTTTGTGGGATTGATTCCATTACAATTTCAGATATAGAGAACATTTAGTTGTAACGTTTCCTGTTCCCATCTGCTGAATAAAATTGACTATGAATTTTCAAAAATTTCAACAGTCAATGGACAAGAAGAAACAAAATTTTGCATATGCTGAAACACAAGTCAACAAAACCGTCACTTGTCATTGGTCACTCACCTCACTGTGCCACCACTACAGTACTACTCACTTCAAAGCCATCAAAATATTCTAGCTGCTGGTGCAGCTAGTCTTGTAGGGTTGCTCTCTCCCACATTTTAAACACCGTTTTGTAAACAAAGCTTCAAAGCTGTATCTGCTTCTAAGTTGAAGCAGCCAAAGCACTAAGCAAGTTGGCTTTGTTTATGTAAACCTAGCTGGAGGTTGAGGACAAATATTCGATATTCATGTTGGTAGCTTCTCCAATATATATATTACATGCAGGCCATATTCCTATATATCAATACAGAGAGATCAGAGAGATAATACAGTATACTTCACTAGCCGTTGTCTTCGGAATCTGATCATCATAAAACTCTTCACCCACCAAAGCTACTGCCAGGACAGCATAGGGTCACCCAGCCACAACATATATAGACATGAAGTGCATGATAGTTGGCATTGGATAGTGCACATTTGGGTTAATCAGTGCCCAACGTTGTTTTGAATTTGTTGATTTATTATTATTGTGTACCAAGTCAACAGTGCATCATTACGTTAAAATGTTCTCATAGAACAGCTTTGAGAAATAAGGGTCTAACTTTATGTTTGATAAGCATATTCAACCGTGCATTTAACACAATTAACAACTACGTAGATTGTAACCAAAAAAAAAAAAACTACGTAGATTGTTGTTAATTATATACGTTTAACCCTCAATGCACTCAGGTAAACCTTCAGAATCATTGTCATTAAGTTCAAACCTCAATGCATATATCTGATAAGATTTTACTAGCGCTACTATATATATAACCCGGAAGAACAGCGTTTGGATTTTAGGGTTAGTTATAAAAAACAAATTGAGGATATGATAAGCCTTGTATCAGTTACACTAATCATTTTTCGAATTTTCTTTACCAAACTTTTCAATGCCAACGTGACTGTATACTTTATTGCTCAATGGCCTCAATTGCAGCAGAGATTATATTGGATTGTTGCTATTTTCTGGTTGCAGATTAGATTGGAATATAATTAGTATGTGGTGTGTACTGCAACGGGTAATGGATTCAATTATTCTAAAGTATAGTTTTCATAAAAGAACTTAGCCTCCAGATTACACAAACCAAAATTGAATTAAAGAAACCCTCCAAATGATTCGAAATGACAAACTGTTAGCATGTGATCACATGCTCTCGAATCGGTCGGTACCACCATCCCCGGTTCATTGATTGGCAAGATTTGAAATGGTGAACCTGTTTAAGAAGAAAATGGATAAACAAAGTTTAGGGTAGGCTTCGGAAAAATATTCATGTACACCTTGAATCCCTCTGGAAAGTCCCCTGTAAATGGGACACACGTCAACATCCAATAATAAGCAAAATGTATTGGCTTTTGTCACGTATTTAGAAGAACTCAAATACCATATTACCCCACAACTCTGGCCGGGCGGACATAGTAAGATTCGACGTCCGCCCCTTAAACACGGATAGTAATAAAACCATAAACCACATCAATATGATAGAACTCAAATTTGAGCCAAGATGATAAATTATTTTTCATTTAGATCATTTTCACATAAAGATCAAATAAATAGTTTAGATCACGACACACAATAATGCACAATACATGCATAATCGAGCGGATTAAAACAAATGCATTTCTACTCGGAAAAAAAGTGTTCAATTCGCGTAAATGCCTATTTGGAGGGATGTCTTAAATCACAATACAATCCATCATCACTCTATTTCTATCCGATCACATCGTCATTGTCCCCCCATGTGAGGGAAAAAGTGTTCAATTCGCGTACATACCCTAGGGTGTTTCCGTGATCCAACCCTTACATGGGCGTCCACATGTCCACGCAAGCACAGACGATAATTTTCTCAACAAAACAAAAACTAAAAGAACATCATCAATTAAAAAAATGACAATTTTCGAGGGATTTAGGTATTGCCGTTAGCTTCGTGATGAGAGAAAGAGAAAAAGAAGAAGAAGAAGGACTCCTCTGTTTGACCGGTAACCTGCGCGTGTAAAGCTCCCAAGTCCTTGTCACCACTCTCCCTCTCTCTAGCCCAAGTCCAGTCAAAACATTGCACCTAGAGGCCTGCATTTTCCCCACATCATCTTTCCCTCTTCCCATTCTACCCCTCCCTTAATTCCCCTAACGCCCTTTTATTTAGCTCCCTTCAACTTCCTTCTACGCACTACTTCCTTTACATGTATAAAGCCGTCTCGTCTTTCTCTCTGAAACATCTGATTGTTTATATATACCAGAACTGGTTCTATACCCAGAAGTTGAAATTGAAAATCAAAGATGGGTTTTATATTGAAGGAGGAGAAGTCGAAGAAGGTCCTGAGGGGCGTGAAGACTGTGTTCTTCTTGATCACCATGTTGATTTCTTTGCTTCTGTTCTCGGCGCCGATTCTTCTCGTCATCGCCGATACGCTTCTCCCCTCGGCGCTTCTCTCGGCTTCTTCCTCGGCCTCTCTCTCTCTCGAAACTCTCTCTTCCCATTTTAGCAACTACGATTTTCGGTACTCGCTCGTTGATATTCCTCTCATCTCCATTATAAGATCCGCCGTTATATTCTGTAAGTGTAAATTGTAACACATTCATTGCTCCATTATTTGGTTTCTGGTCGAATATTTGTACTGATCGAGTTTCGGTTTTATGGACTCTGAAGGTGTTTATAGCTTCTGCGACGGGCCGAGACTTTCACACGGGCCCTATTTAGGGATCACCACCGTGTGCTCTGTTCTATCCCTCGTGTTTGTTTCGTTCAAAGCTTCTTTTGTGTTCGGTGCTCCGGTGGTTTCGGGTTCGGGTGCGGAGGAGGAAGGAGGAGAGTATTTGAGAGCCTCCGAGATAGCTCTGTTCATCTGCTCTTTTGCTTTGGCCGTCGGGCATATTGTGGTGGCGTATAGGACGAGTTGCAAAGAAAGAAGGAAGCTTTGGGTTTACAAAATTGACATCGAAGCTGTAAGTCCTTTGTTTATCAATTTCTCCATTTCTGGGGCATAACTGTCATTTTAGTTGGAAGGTACTAGGAGACTTATTCCAAAAGGCAAATACCTAAAAATTAAAACATGTTCATAGGAAATATCCACGAAAAGTCTTGCCAACCCCAATTTTTGTTTTTATTTTTGGTACACAACCCGCTTTTTTATTTTAGGCTACAAACTTATAAAAGAACCGATAGAGATGAAATGATGAAATCGAAATAATGGTACATGACGGATATAAATGCTCATTTAACCATTAGAGTTATAAACTGTAACTATAACGGCAATTACATACGTTAGGTAAATGTGGACTTTTGAAATAAAAAACGTACCAAAAGCTCATTGCTTTATTGCTGATTGTGAAAGGGTTGAATTCCAAGTTCCATTCTGGAAGGTCAACATTTCAATTTCTTCAAGACCAAGCCAACCTTGGATACCTCCTATAATTTTTTTTTTCTTTAGGAGGCATGTTCTTTGTCGAAAATCCCCTGCATTTTTCATGTCTTTGTTTATGTTTTTCTGGGTGACATTGTCAAAACAACATGTCATAGAGTGCAATATTCGAGTAAATCCGTGATGGGTGGCCGCTTTCAGTGATAGGCAAGCAAATAGCAACTTGCCCAACTGGAACTTGATTTTTATTTTTGACCTATTATCAAGCACATGCCTTTTGCAGCAAAAATCCCTGCCCATATTTTTTTGGCAGATCAGAATAAACAACTTTCCCCAACAATGAGAATCTCCACAGATTAATGTGCATTCCCTATGTTGCTCTGCTCCTAAACCCCAAAACCCGAAATCCATAATTATAAACTAATACATGGTATTTAGCTTTAAAGAAGTTTATGACTTGGCAAATTCTGATTCGAAAATGCCGTACCTCTGCAGATTTCAGCTTGTAAAAATGGGTTTCCGAGGTACCAGAAGAAACTTCAAGAAGCCGAAAAGGTGAAGTCATTAGTATAGTAGCCGACTAATCGCCCATGAAGCTATTTTCGCTGTGTGATTTCGTCATTATACAGGTACTTTTCGACTGGTTTTTGCCTTCTTCTTGATTAAGCAGTAATTACTTTGCATTATTGCTAATCAATAGTACGTACTGTTGTTTTATTTCGGTGCAGATATTTATTAAGAGGAATCACGATACTGGTGGAGGCAAAATATATGACAATAGTATAAGAGGCTCTAGCAACCGCTCGCTGTTACCCGTTGTAAACCGGTGGTTGTGTATCATTCATTACATAGTAGAGATTATAGAGCTAGGCTAACATTTGCGGCAGATATCTTCAATTTTTGCTTCTATTCATCAAATGTACAGATAAAGTTTGTATATAAAGGATAGGATACTAGGAAGTAGCCGAAGGCTGTTGTGAACTTCTGCGTGAAATCAATGGGATCAGTTTATTCACTCATATCGGATCTTGTTTTAGGAACTACTTGCATGGTACGATTTTTTTACGAAGTTCCCTATTAGCATGGCTTGTGACTTGTGTGAAGCATGCCAAATTGATGAAAAATACTTGGTACATTTTTTTGTGTGTGTGGAAACTTATCAAGGCTTTTCATACAAAAAGTTAAAGATTCAAGGAAACTACTACTAAGCAACGATAGTAAAAAGTAGATAAATGAGAAACTTGCTACCTTATTAGTCTTTGCTATTTTGGTCCATTGGCTGATACTAGTGAACTCCCTTATTGCTTCAATACGTTTTTTCTTGGTAGTCTCTAAGAGTACCACATTTGCATGCCCGACGTTCAAAGTTGTGTTATCTACTAGGAGAGATTAGAGTTTAGTTAGTAGAGCCATTTTTTCTTACTTTTTTACAACAGGCGAGCTATGAGTTGTTTTGATGAGCAATAATATTTGTCGGAATAATTTCAATTGAAAATGGGCATATTTCCTAAAAAGTTTAAAACGATGTACAGTGGGTCGACAAAGATGCAATAGGTAGTATAATAGTTGCCTTACGCTTAATAATACCATAAACAATGTATTTAGGAGTTAGATTATAAGAACACCACAGTTGCGTGCCCGAGTCCTCTTGCACTTGATACTACATTTCTGCGCCTATGATCCCTAAATACATAACAAAAAATTAATCATAGAATATATGGAATGCTCTAATCTTGCACATTTTCATCACTATCTAATTTGAAAGAACATTCACACAATATAACATTTTTACTTTAGAATTACCATAGAATATAAATAAACAAAAGGTAATTTATTCAAGATAAATTCTAAATAATTACCAGGTCGCGTTAATTAAACGCAAAGGCGCGATTAGGAAAAACAAAAGTAAACCCAAAACGACGCCGTTCCCGTCTAACTTTCCTCTCTGCAACAAAAACCCAGGGTTTTTGAGCTAGAGCTCTAGAGAGTAGAGAAAGAGAGCGACTGTTCTAGAATGAGGTTCAACTACGACTTGGAGGAAACTAAACCGGACTCGAGCCGGTCCGCCACCCCCAAAGACGAAGTCGAATGGGTCCTACTCCACAACCATCCGGTCTTCACCTCCACCGCAGCCCCGGCCCACCAGCCCACCGACGATTCTCCGCCGCTCAGAAACCTCTTAGCCTGGGACGGAGCCTCTCGCCTTTACTTCTGGGACTCCGATGACCTCTGCCTTCACCGGATCTCCGTCCGCCTCGGCGAGCCTGAGCCGACCTCCGTCTTCGCCGCCTCGCCCTCCAAGGTTTCATCGCTCTTTTGCCCTCAGTAATTTTGAGCAATGCCTGTAAATTTCCGTAAAGTTACCCGGATTAGGTGAAATGATGATAGAGACTGTTGAGAATTACTTAACCTGAATGTGTAGAAATTACTGATCCGATTCGAAACTGAATAGCTAGAGATGATTTTGAGATTAGAGATAGTTAGGGTGTGGTTTTAACTTGGATATGCTTGGAATTTCGATAGATACTGAAACCAGATGTGAAGCTGAACTTTGCTGTTAACAAAGTCTCCATCAATAGAAACGGGACGGCAATGCTCCTTTATGGTTCCGATGGTCTATGCATTATGTATCTTTACGGGCGTACTTCGTCCAGAGATGGTACCACAATTTGCAGGTATGAACAGAAAATGGCAATGTGTCTATATTCTATGCTTTTTTGGTTTTCATGATTCATCTTATATGTGTCGGTTTAAGCTTTATTTAAAAGCAACTAGAGCATGTAAAAGGAGTCCTTGTGTGATAGATTTTACATTGAAATCTCCACTGAGACTTAATTTGCAGTAGCAGTAGTTTTTGAAAGTCCTGCATTTGTACTATAGTAAGCTTATGAGGCCCTCTTATGTACTCGCTCACAAAATTGATCTGACTTATCAAGTCAATTACTTACCCTGGAGATTTGTATGCTAAGCTTGTGTCCCCTCAACGAAGATTGTCCGAGTGGATGCAATGCATGCACTTTTTTATTGGGCTCTGCATTGCAACTAGTTTGCTTGTTTTCAAATCTAAAGATTTTGATGTATCCCTTATCTAATATGAAAATAATAAACTGCAGGACTGTTACTGTTGGTTCACAAATATACTTGAGTGGAACCAATGTCATACGGATACTGCAAGTTTCATGGCACCCTTGCAGTGATACTCATCTGGGAATTCTTTCTTCTGATTCAGTTTTCAGGTATCAAGTTCTTTTCTATTCATACATTGTCAGGATAGTTTTATTTTTGTTGGTTTTGTTTTTTGTTAAGCTCTTCTTTGTTGACATTAAAGTGAAAATCATGATATTATGACCTTTAATATGTGAATGTATTGTGATTGTAGTAAAATAAAAAAATAAAAACAGATTAAAGTGGTCAATGTGTCAAAGCGTTGTACTATTATGACTTATGAGAAGTTTTTTCATATACTCAATGCTAACTAGAAAATCTTAGCATGATTTGCTTGGAAAATGAAAGACCTGATTTGTTTCATTATTCTTTCAAAGCGGGTTAATTGTTTAAATCTTAACCAATCAGATTTATCGTATAGATGCATTCTGTAGAATGTGATTTTGCAATAAATGTTGGAGACATGGTATGATAATGCCCAGTTTCCAAACTATATCTCGTAAATAGGGGTTTTATAAGTGGAATAGAGAAATGCATGCACCTAATGGGTATCAATCTGTAGGATTCGTAATAAACCTAACTGGTCCATGGTTTCCCTTTATTGGAATGGAACTATGTTTCTATTGATTTATGTTTCGAATTGGTCAGGGGCTCTTTTACCCTCGAAATCATGCAGTAACCTCATGGCTAGTTAACCGATCCCACAAATTATGTAAATGCTAGTGTTGCTTTAGCTCTACTCTTGTCGGTACACATATATTTAGAAGAAAGGGATTAAGTCATGTAGCTTCTATTTATGGCTTTCACAGGTGTGTAAACCTTGTGTTTGAATTCTGCAGGTGTAATTTTAATTTAACTTTTGTGTTTGAAATAATTGGTGCCCTTCTGTTGGATTTATATTTACCTTTGCGTTTTTGTAGATTATTTCATTTGTCTTCAGATCTTATTCAACCAGAGCAGGTGTATTATCTACAGCCTGTGCAACCAGGTAGATCCAGGAATGCCACATCAATTTGCCCAGTGGACTTTTCATTTGGTGGTGATCACTTGTGGGACTGTTTTAGTGTAAGTTCGTCAGAAACTTTTAACGCCAGTATCCTTTGATATGTTCTTGTATGCATTGTCTTTCCCCCTACCACATGCTGAAACTTCTCATAATACTCTCTATGCCACTTTGTGTGAATTGAATTATAGTGTTTGGTCATCTGTCCATTTGTAATATGTTTTTCCCTTTAAATAATTTGTCCATATTCTAGCTCTGCCAATACTTTTCAAGACATGGTTCTCTTCTTGATTTTAATCTTGTTGCCTCTTGCTATTAATTTAGTGATGAAGAGTTCAAATGACTTATTAGTAATACCCACAGCTTATCTTTGATTTGTAATATTGTTTATGGTACCTGTTCATCTTCTATTATGTTTCTATCTCATTCTATTAGTTAAATTGATTTTTTACTTTCACCTTTTAAATGTTTTATCATTTACTCAATGCTCATTCCTTTGCTGCAACAGGTTTTCATTTTGTTCAGCGATGGTTCAATTTACATCCTTTGTCCAATTGTTCCATTTGGAAGGTAATTTATTTGTCATGTCCTGCCTTTTTGCATTCTTGTTATTATTTTTCTTCTTTGCTTTTTTCAAATGTTTAAGGTGTTTTCTCCGTAGGGACAAGTACATCTAGAGAGTATGGTTTTTGTGGGTAATACGGTTTTGATTGATGTATGACACATGCCATATATTATAAAGCTGGATGCATCAATTATAGTCCTGTTGGAACCCTTTTGAGAATCTAGTCCTGATTTATTTATTTATTTTTATGGGATTTTTGGCATAAAATTTGTCCCTCTAAATCTGCCTCACAGAGTGTGTGTGTGAATGAATATCTGACAGTTTAGCATGGTCTTATTTATAGATCGATCAGAACAATTCGGCCAATTTGCTCTTGGCCTTTTTCTCAATTATGTCTGTTTGTGTAATATACCTTTATGTTTTGTTGGAATTACATGTTAACTGATACTTATATTGGAGTATTTTATTTTGCAACAGTGTCTATAAATGGGAATCGATTGTAGATATATATAATGATGCTCAGACATTTGGCCTGAAGTCACCCAACTCAACGGCTGTTAGTAATTCAAATCTGGCTATTTCTTGGTTGGAAGCAACATTTCCAGAAATTGCAGGGCAAACAACAGATGGAGCAGATCTATCTGTAATAAGAGCTCGTCCTTATGCTTTATTTGATGCATCACTCTCACTGCAGGTAACTATATTTTTAACCTATGGCATGATCTATGGATGTTGTGTGTGAATTAGCAATGTCAAACAAGGCATGACATAGTCATGGTTAGTAACATGTGTTTGGACATCTACCTATTCAGCATGATCTATCAGTCTGATAATATGAATTTCATAGAATCTGTATTTCAGCTACCAATTTTTATTACAACCATGCCAATTTCAAAGCTGAATAGATGGTTTCGAAGTACTTTAAGCATTTACTGCTTTATATATTGAAAAACAATGCATATTTTCTTTTGAAAGTCACCTGGATCGGGTATTAGTAGTCTAAGCTTGCAACAGCTCTAGAACAGAGTCAGGTATATAGGGAGGGAGTTGTGGGATTAGCTATAATTTTTTGACAATTTCATTTTATCAGGGTACTTTCCTGATATAAACTATAAAGAATGTAATTCATTCGTTAGATTGAGTCGCCAAGTGTAAAAGGTTGGTCTCTCAATGTGTTTATGTTCAAAGTTTCAAACCTCTCCCAGGATATTTGTGTTTATGGTTTAAGTCCTACTGGATTGTTAGTCTTTTAAGTTGCCAATTGGTTTTTCAAGAACTTGACTGTGTACATAATAATGTCCTAGGGACCTTTGAGGAAAGTATCTCGTGGTGAGGATGAAGCGGATTCCGTATTTCGGGGTGCAGAATGTGAAGGTCGAGCGGTTAGCTTTCTTTATAATTTAGTCAGCAAAGATTCAATTCTTGTGACTGCTTGGAGTGGTGGGCAACTGCAAATAGATGCTCTGGCTGATGAAATCCAACCGGTCTGGAATGTTGGTTGTCCTCCTCGCCTTCGTGTTGATTCCCATGACAATATTCATGGTCTTGCAATGATCTGTGAGTCAACCCCAGATAAGCTTTCAACTGTGAAGCTTGATCAACCACTTGATAGTACTCTTTGGTTGGGCCATCCTCCCCCTCTGTTGAGACTGGCTATTGTGGATCTGGCTCTGCCTAAGAAAGCAGGAAGTGATTCTCTTGTTATGATGTTTGTTGATCCCCTCATGCTGGAAAGAATATACACCCTTCATGATGGAGGGATAGATTCAATAGTGTTGCATTATCTCCCATTTACAAGTCAGAACAGTGGCAAGAATGAGACCATGAGAACTCCTTCTGTGCATCCTGTCCTAAGTACTTGCCAGGGAGAATTCTCCTCACACTCTCCACTTTCTGGTTTTGTGTCATTATCAGATTCATTTGGGTATTCATGGATAGTGGCAGTCACTGCTTCTCAAGAATGTATTGTGCTAGAGATGAAAACCTTAAACCTGTTGCTTCCTCTTCATGTTGATACGGAGAAAAAATCCATTCTTCCAGAAGACCCAAAAGAGAAAGATAAACCAGATATTATCATAAGCAAAGAACTCCTAGGTGGACCTAAGGTGGTTCTTGTTCCTCAGACATCACCAAATTTGCGTTCTGTTTCTGCTGATTCAATTGAAGGTCGATCAATGCTTCATGAATACTTCAAGCTTTTCCATGAAAATTATGTGGAGTATGCGCACAAGGTAAGATTATACCCAGCAATTTCCATACAAACCACCTCCTTTATTTACACTTTACAGTATAAGCTAATTTACTTGATGGTGTTTTTTTTTCTTTGATAAATCACAATGGAAGATGGTTTATCTAGTCCATCTTAAAAGACCTTTCTTGAGCATTTAGTAATGTATTTCCCCGATTTTCATGATTTTATCCTTCAATTTTTTAGGTTTACTTTGAACTCAAGCATCATGGGCCGCACTTGAAGAGGATAATCGATGACCAACATGGTCGTTTAGGTGGGGCAAAGCAGAGGCTTTTGCAAGTTGAGGAAAAGTACTCGGACTTGGAACACCGCATTAATGATGCAGTGCAGATGCAGAATCATCTGGAGGAGCGCCTAAAACGCTTGCGGAGCTTACCCGGGGTTCATAAGAAACCACTTTCCACAGCTGAGCGGGACTTCAAATCTCAGCTTGGTAATGATTCTTTTCTCTTCACAATAAGTTTATTGACTGAGCTCTTTCCCTGTAAACGAGCCTGGTAATATCTCCTATTTATTGGATAATTCTAGCTCCCCTATTTTACTGGTCCCCCCTAATAGTTCATGGTGATAATTGATAGACCATTGCTGCTATGGTCTTTTTTTTTTCTTTTTCTTTTTTCAACCTGAGGAAAAAATTATGGTTTCATTGCATAGCTGCAAGAACATTCTCACTTATGAAATGCATTTTTGTGTAAGCAGACCAGTTTTCCGGGGTTGAGTTGGATGCATTACACTCTACTGTTAATGCGTTAACTGCAAGGATGAAAAGACACGGACAATCACCTAAGGCCAATGTATCAAACCAAAAGAAGCTGGTATCAAGGAGGAAGGATCCTGTGCAAGAGTCACAAATCTCCCAGTTGAAATCGTGCCTAGAGAAACTATCACTGGTCAATAGTGAGAATTCGAAAAAGGTTAAGATTGTGGAATCTGCATTAAGAAGTCAAGAAAGCAGCATATGATGTGACCAATTTTGCTTCCAAATCTGCGGTTAAACTACGGAGTCCCAAATGCCAGTTGTGAAATGCCAGTCAGAGTACAAGTTGAACAGAAGCTCCACAAATTGAAGCTTGGATCCACCAGCCGCTGTAGTTATTCTAGCCTGGTAGTGGTGGCAGATGCTCTGATAAAGATAAGGACTTATTCTGTATGAAAGCTCTGTAGTAGTGGTATTCACTATTTTGACTTGGGACGGGGGAGAAGCTCTTTATATTTGTTCTACCACTGAATAATGATTACGTCTGTTACTGATATGAGAAATGTGGTAACATCTCTAAACAGAGTTGATATGTTGACACGGGTCCTTGAAGCATTTGGCTTCTTCTTTTTTCAGTTATTTACATAGTAACATGCATTGGATTGATCTGAGCTGAAAATTCTCTACCTCGGTAGGCCCCGCCACAGACGGCCGGCAGCCGCCCTAATGATGATAGTGGGGGTGCGGCTGGATATCCTATCAGCTGCAGCGAGAGGTTTTGCAGCAGGCCACATGCTAAAAGTTGTGCCTCACTGACCCAACGAAGAAAGGTAGAAACTAGGAGACGAGGCTTTGCTGTCTTGGTGGGGATCCATTAGGCAATGAAGGTTCGCATTTAAAATACCCCCAACCTACACTTTAATCGTCTTGGGGTCTTTTAGGTGATGGGGAATATTGCACGGTCCACTTTTTGATCCAGTACTGAACTACTCATGAATCTCGATCCCTTTTTTCTTGTCTTTCATTCAAGATAATTTCGAACAAATCTCGATTCTGTATACGAGAATCGAGTAACTCATCATACTGTTATGGCTTGTGAAGCAACTCATAAATCAAGATTATACACTTAACAGTTCCGATCATTAAATTATATTATGAAAGTACGAATACAGCTGAAAACTGTGAATAATGGGTCTAGAATCCGCCTGAAATTTCAGCACTAGTGTCATGATCCGGAGTTCCGGACCCATAGAAAGTGAAAGTATGGAAAACCAAATTCGAGGGGCTCAAGGGGTAAAGTACGTGCCTGCACTTGACAAAAGAATGGTGGAGGAATGTGATAGCCAATGCCAACATATAGCCTCTTTTGTAACTACAATAGCTAGGCTCCTTGTTTGTATTGTCGGTGGGGAAACTTCAGCTCCACGTTTTATAGTTTTGTGTTTGGTGGGGGAGACAGAAATCCTCAAATTTCAAGCATAGCAGGATTGGCTGAAGAACACCAAAGTTTTCAGTAGCCTTTTCCTAAATGAACCGAAAAGACGCCAACATTGACTTACTATTATGCTCTCAACTAAACAAACTAATTTGATTTACATGTACTAATCTACTGATTAAATATCTTATTGGATTTGATCTGCGAATCGATCAAGGTTATTACAGCTCTGCTAGCTCTACATCCCCTGCCTGATCAACCTCATGCATGTCATCGTCTGTTTGCTCTTACACTTCGGTCTCTTAGGCTCTTTACATATGCTCAACCACATTCCGGGGATGCACATTGATAGGGTACTTCTTCTGTGTTCTTGTAGTTGGAAAGAACACCAACTTATCGTCTTCAGCAGGAACCCAACTGTGTCATGAATCAAAACATTAATTTATGTTAATTACAGAATATCGAACTGTATAGATAACAGTAACATTGCTGAAATGAACTTATATACATACCTGAAACGGGTGACTAGGTGGTGAAGAAAAACTGAGAGTTCTACTCTAGCTAGTTCGTAACCAGGGCACAGCCTCGGCCCTCCTCCAAATGGTGTGAACACATTTACCGGGCTTGGGGGAGCTCCGGCGTCGTTCTGTTAATCCATTTCCCATCATCAATTAGAAAACAAATGGATTATGTTCATCTGTATTTGAAATTTATATGTGTCCGAGTACTATACCAAATGGGACTTAAGAGTACCTGCTGCCACCTCCATGGATTAAAAGTGCGAGCGGCCTTGAAATGATCGTGGTCTAAATGCACAGCCCGAAATGAAGCAAATACCTTCCAGCCTTTTGGTATCGTATAGCCTGCAATTCAGTACAGACATATATCAAGTTGAGTTCAAATGTCACTAGCTTGACAAAAGTCCACAATATATTGAGACGCAGAAGTTGTTACCTTTAATATTAACGTCTGTCATTGCCCTCCTAAATACTCCACTAATAATGTTTGCAACTCGCAATGTCTCGTTCACAACCTAAACATAGACAAACAAAACCAAATGCACATATAAGAATTCCGCTTTTCTCAATTCGAGTCAGTTTACTTCATCGCAAGTTACTCATGTTTCGTCATCCCTTTGTACTCTCAACTATAATATTTAACAATATTAATACTTACACATTGGGTGAATGGCATTGACTTGTAATCACTCCATTCCAGAGCCTCCGATGACCCCCTCTTTTTCATCCGAATCTGGTCATGTTCTTCCTGCAATGTGGTAAAAAAGTAAAAACCTCATTCATTCATCACAATTAACAGTGAATCAAAGTCAACGACAATCTAATGGTAAGAAATAGAACAGTCTCACGTGAGTGCACAAACACCGAAACAAATCCTAGGAAACCAAACGGGTGTCTTCCCCATTACACCGTTGGATTTGTTGAGGTCCTAGAAATCAGAACCACACGATTCCCAAGGAGAACCAGACCATGGACCCTAATTACTTTAGGGGTCCAAAACCATAATTACGGTGTTAACGGGAACCGTATGAATTCCAGCTTAAAATGACAAAACTAACCCCACCGGCTGCACGTGAAGCTAGGGCAGCATAGTAGAGGGGTGGTGGTCAAAAAGGACCAACTGTGAAACAGAATCTGACGGTTTTTTACTGCGTGGAAAGAGAGGTTTAAGCGTGCAGAATGGAAGGGGCAGAGGCTATCATTTTGTCCCGTTGGTTTTTTCTACGACCGACTTTTACGACATGTACTTTCTACGTCCATATTTGACCAACCTTGTAACTCACCTATAGGGGTAATTTCGTCCTTTCATAGTAATAACTATGCCCTAACTCTTCTCGTCTTTGGTGAGGCGACTTTGTTACGAGGCTGATTAACACATTCGAGAACTTGCCATCATGTTAGACGTGAGTGAAGTGGCTTGACTCACATCTAATGTGACGACAAGCTATAAAATGATTGAAACAATTACGTGGTAAGATTACTTATCTGAACTGAGAACGACAATCGATCTATAAAAAATATATCAAATCACATTGACAGTTTGACAAAATAACACATTAATATTTACGGTATAAAAAATCTAGTGTATGTATTAAGATAACAAAAGTGAGGCTGATATGGAGCCAACATGAACGCATGGTGGTGGTTGCAAGACTAAGGGCCCTAGTAAAAAGCAAAGAACAAAGAAAAGGGCGAGTATGGTACCTTGAGTTGAGCATGGGCCAGAGGTGTCTCCGTTAAGAACTTCACGGCAAGAGTCATGATTGTTGACGTCGTTTCATATCCGGCAACCAGCAAAGCAAGCAGGAAATCCACAATCTCCTCGTCGGAGAATCCATTGACATTGTCTCCGGCCAACAGAGCACCCAACATGTCCTCTTTCCTCTTCCCTTCCTCGCTCTCCCTCCTCCTCTGCCTCACTATCAATCTCAATGCCTCCGCCACCTTCGTCCTCGCCTTCACAAAATCATTACAGTTAATCATTAACACCATAACCACTTTGATTACTCTTAATTAAGCAAGAGAGATTTAGGGTGAAGTTGATTACTTTAATGGCCCGCCGGTAAGTGGTGGAGAAGAGAGGTAAGGGGACGCTGAAGAAGCCTTCGATGAGCAAGACGTACTCTTTCCTCAAACTTTCCGTCCATTCGCCGGGATCGAAGCTCATTAGCTGCTTCACTGCTAGCTCAAAGGTAATCTGCCAAATTAAACAAAATATTAAAAGCTAACTAACCTTGATTAATTTAAGGTCGAAAGTGAAAGAGTGACATTATATATATGAACATATTCATGTGCAGAAATGCAGAATGAAGCAAAGAATGATTTTGTAGCCGCATAATTTTAATGTTGCTAACGTGCACTTTGCATGTAATGTCACCCACTAGTCATGAGATCTGAGTCACCACCAATAAAATTGACGTCAACCTTATTTAAACCATGAGGATTTCTAACCAAATAGTTCTTACACACATTCTAATCAAAATATGTCTGGTTTCTTTTTAAGGATGTGGAAAATTTCATGATTTTTATTATTGTTTCTCTGCTTTAAGAAACAAGCGTAAAACTAAATCGTACGTTGATTTGCTTAACTTTTAATTCTAGTCGTAAATTGCTAGCTGAATTGATTTTCTTCCCAAAACGAATTAGTGTACGGCTAAAATTAAAACAAGCAAAATAAGAAAGGTTGTTTTCCCTTTCCTAATACATAGAAAATGAGTTTTTATGTACCTTCTTGGCCTCTTCCATGAGAAGGATCCGGCCGGTCCAGGAGTCCATGTTGAGCCGGATCAACCGGTCTATATCGACCAAAAGATGATCTTTGATGATCGATGAGTTTGCGAAGCTCATAGTGAGAGAGTGCATTTTTTTATGGAGAGTTCCCTTCATCAACAGCAACGAGTGCTTTCCCAACAAGTTGGATATGGAGCTCGGGTAGCTACACTCGAACAGCTTCCCTTCGTTCTGCAGAATGAACCGGTTCGTCTCCGGGTCGGAGGAAAACACCGTCGGCTCGCCGAACACGTGCGTCGTGAAGATTGGTCCGAACCGGTTGACCCGCTCGTCGATAAACGGTTCCGGGTTCTCGGTCTTGTAGGCCGAGATGAGTTGCCATGTTTCTCCTATAAAGGGCAGGCCAAGGTTTCCCGGCGGGAGTCTGAGTCTCCGGCAACGAGAATTCCGGAGAAGAAAGAAGATGGTAAAGGTTGAAAAGAGACAAAGAGATAGTAGAAATGAGAGAAGGAAATCCATGGAGGGGGTTGCTCTCTAGCTAAGTATATATTTGTTTATATGTATATGTAGGTGTGTGTGTATATATAGGGAAAGAAGGACGGTGGGTATGGAGGGTTGTTTCAGAATGTCATTAATGGAGATGGTGGGGAAGCACACGGGGGGGTATCTGGTAAGAAGTGAATCTTAACAGAGAGAGAGAGAGAGAGAGAGAGAGAGAGAAGGGGAGGGAGGTGTCGGGGGAAAGAAAATAAATGTCGGATATTTTCGTATCTGACAACTTCTCTCTCGGAGAGAGCTTTTCTTTCTTTTTTCTTCTTAAAAAACGCTTTCTAATACGTCTCTTGCGATAAGACTTTGTGGAGAGAGATGGTTATGTGCAACTTATGGGTATGGAGGTAAGGTATGAGTGAGTTAGATGCTTACCTTTTTGCCGGAGGATTAGAATACCATTTACTTAAGGGACAATTTTTATTAGATACCAGTGAATCTGATTGCTAAAAACAAATACACAGTTTTAAATTGTTATAATTTCATATTTTAAATTTAATATATGTAGTTGAGGTACATTTATTTCTCACAATCCCTTAAGGGAATTTTTATATACACATCCCAATTTGAGGAAAATGATTTGTGGTCTCAATGAGACCTAAGATTTGTGGCATCAATCTTAGGTGTCATGTCATGTCATCCACACACATTACCTATTTGTCAAATCATGTTATGTAATTCTTGAAAAAAAAACAATCTTATAGTTCCAAAATGACTCTAACGGTGAGTTTGGATGACAAAATTATAAAATTCGTAAGAATTTATAAATGATGGAATCTTTAACTCCATCAATCTAAAATTTCATTAATTGCAATTTCTATTGTTTGGTTGCATCTATTTAGAATATTACACAAAAATTAAGAAAGTTTAAAACAAATAAAAAGATAAAATAGAAAAAAGTTTTGTTTTGGAAATAAAAATTGAATACTGCAAAAGAATTCGTAAATGGCACCTATTTTGGTGGAAATTGAAGTGAAGAATTTAAATAACGAATTCCTTCATTTTTTTCCACAGAGAAATTTAAAATTTCCAATGTGATAATGTCAAACAAGGGAATTGGATTTTAGGAATTATGAAATCCTCACTTTCAATTAAATTCCATCATTTTTTCCCTCATCCAAACACATTCTAAATTATTTTGTATTTTTTCTAAAGAAAAAAAAAATTGGCTTTCTTTCATTTTTTTTCTTCGTTTCATTACACTCATGCTTAGATTTAAACAACATGAGAAGTTTTAAATACACACCCCTAATTACTTAATACACACTCCATACTTAATACACCACCCATTTAATTTCTCATTCTAATAATTTACTAAATACACAACCCAAAGTACCTAAAATACCCTTAATCTCAAAAATCATGAAATATCCTACTTTTTGACTATATTAAGGTTACTATTTAATATGATTAGTATATTCCAGTATATTGACATTTTATAAATGACCATATTGATTACTTGTGTTAGTTATTGAGAAATCCATAAAGATTTATTATTTTTCTCTTTAAATAGATGCATATAAATAGGCTTTGTGTTATTTGAGCTCTCATCCATCAAACATCATGTTAATCAAGTATAAAATTATGAGTTGAACATTCAACCAAAACTATACCAGTAGTTTCTCCATAGTGGCGGAACTTAATAGTTGTCATTAGAGGGGCCAAACAAATTAACAATTACAAAGTTTTTTCACCTGTGATGTTTTATATTAGAAAATAAATTGATTAATCATAACTCTTAGAACAAAAAAGGAAATTAACTAAAAATGGGAGTAAAGCGATATGTTTTAAAAATATTTAATGCTATTGATTTTGAAATTCTAAATATTATGGTCTCTAACCTCATCTAATTACAATTTATTTAAGGAAAAATTAAATTAGATAGTTTCTAACTTTATTCTTGTATTAAATTGGGAGGCCATGTATAGAAATTTGTTGTGTTTATCTAACTATTATACATAAATAGAATAATATAAGGAAAATATGACTATTTTTTTTCTTCTTCTAATGCATAGATGTCTGTTTTGGTAATTTAACCTACCTACAAAATCTAATTTGAAATATAAAATAATAGGGATGTGTATTAAGTGATTAGGCGTGTGTATTTAAAATTTCTCAAACAACATCAATCCAGAGTACAGAAAAATTCATGTAATTCAATCAATAGATTTGCACGTACGCTCGATTAATAGATTTGCATAACACATGTATATGAATTCAACCTTTGTTGGGTTCCTACAAATTTTAGAAATATAATGTGAAAAATACATATTCATATGATTGTATATTCTCTTTATGTAGGTAGGGTTTAAAAGTTAGATTTGAATTCATTATTTTTTGTTTGTTTTTCCCTTATATCTAGATTGTAGATATCAAATCATGGCTGCTAATGTGGGAATTTTTTCTTACCTCTTATGACACGTTTACTTACTTGGAATGGAAAATAATCATGAATCAAAGACAAGTGGAATGAGAGAAGAAAGGAATCGGTATTGATTCCGGAGGAATGATTCCTAAACCCATATCCCCCCTTCGGAATCAAATTCTTGAGTATTCAGGAATCGATTCCTGATAAGGAGGTGGGACCTACATCCATTCCGATTCCTTCATGTGTTAGTAAACGCATGAATTCTTTTACCCGGAATCATTCTGATTGCTTTATGTGTTAGTAAACGCAGGAATGTTTTTACACCGTAATCATTCCCTTTCCTTCCAAGTAAGTAAACGTGCCCTTAATTTAGACATAAGTATTTTTCAAATTCAATTTATTAATGCTATTTTTTTTGGATGAAATTAATCAATATTTGGAAAGAAAAGTTAAACGTCTATTTCTTGGCACATAATTCAATATATTAATACCATTTGGAAAGAAAAATTAAAGGAAAAAATTTAACTAAATGAAGAAAAATATTTGTCAAAGAAACTATAGACATATCTCTTAAATTAATACATAATTAATAGCTGATATTCTTTTCGTCACCTAATTAAATTCATTAATGTAATTGATTCAGTGCCTAACATCTAAAAGGAAATGTAAAAGGGTAAAGTTGGTGTTGCAATAGTATGAGAGAAAGTCTTGGGTAGGGGTGCCACGTGGTAGGGCAGTGAGGCCTTCCAATCACTGCTCAGCAGAGGGGGTGTTTTGGGTATTGTACTTTAAAAAACAAGGACAATTTCGGGACAAGGAGAAAAATTTTGGGTTTCTGATTGGAGAGCCTCACTGCCCCACCACGTGGCAGCCCCTATCTAAGACTTTCTCATAGTATGATGTGGCAAGATATATTATGTGAAATTGAAAATAAAATTTGTATTTTCTTACATGGCATGACACCTATGATTTGAGGCCTCATTGAGGCCCCATATCATTTCCCTTTGTTTAATACACACCCCAGTTTTTTGAATAATTTTAAATCTCAAATTTACCCTATTCTCAAATAATACAGAAAAAAAAATGTGGGTTCACCAGAAGAACACAGGGAGTCCACCAACAAGAAATCATGCCAAAATTCATTGGCAAAGAAGAGATTTAAAAACAAACTATTAGCATCTAATATAAACCTAAACGGTTTTTAGTTTCCTCTACGCATTAGTATCTATCTTGAAGAGTTGTAGATGTTGTTGTCTTATTGATCAAACTCAAACCTTCAAAACTCTTTATATTACAGTACATACAAGAACATATAATGTTCAGTCATCATTTCATTTGGAATAGTGGCAAATAAACAAAAGGCATGGACTAGGAACTTGAGCATTGGAAGAACTTCAGATCAAAGGACCAAAATAATAGTATTGAATTGGAAGAAATTCAATAATCAATCATTAATCAAAGAAAAACAAAAAATAGACTGGGATGGAAGAGAATAGGTTGTTATTGCAATTACTGTATAAATCGGAAGAAAGATAACGAATTGTAGTTGAGTATGGAGACAGAGGAAAGGGAAGGGTAAAAAAAGAAAAATTGGAGCAAAAATGACAAAAATATGTTGACTGGGTGTGTATTAAGAAAAAAGGGATGTGTATTTATAATTACTCATCCCTTAAAACTGTCTATTTGAACAAAAGTGTTGTTTTACATTTAAAGCACTTTTGAATTTTTGAAAATCAATTTAAAATAAACTGCAAATGAGTCTCCATCGTAGAGATAGCATCAAAGCTCTTTAAAAAAAAAAAAAAAAACATAACGAGAGGAAGTCTAACGTCTTTTAAATCTACACTCTAACAAATACTCTAATTTTAAAATCTAATGAGATCTATGTAGTTGAGATGCATTTATTTCTCTCAATCCCTTAGGTGAGCAAAAGTGTTGTTTTACTTACATTCAAAGCACTTTTGATTTTTCAAAAAGCAATTTTAAGTAAAATGCAAATGAGTGTCCATCATAGAGATGGCACTGAAGTATTTTTTTTATTTAATTGAACGAGAGGAAGTCTAATGTCTTTTAAATCTAAACTCTAACAAATACTCTAATTTTGAAATCTAATGAAGTCATCCAAACAACGAGGGAAACGTATGACTAAATAACTAATATAGTCTCTCATGGGATTTGCAATGAAATTGAATCTAGCTATATGAATTTAGTGGTTGATTGGGAGTATAAATTACTATAATTTGTTGAGGAGCACGCCTAACTCGATCCCAAATCAGTATCAACCATATATGGAAAGCAACTTGTGGACTCGCATCTCTTGATCTATACAAAACCCCTATATAGAAAGCATAAAAGCATATGTTGAGAGTATCCTGGACAAATAAACAGAGAGATCAGGCACATATAGAAAGGACGGCAGAGTATGTAGCAATGAATAGTTTAATAGGTACTTGTTTAATTCCATTTTTCTCTATCTTATCCCTAGTTTATTTTTCATTTTCCTGAAATCGTATTTCTTGAAGCTCATTTAAGGTAAAGTCAGTTGGTCAAATTACCATGAGCAAGATACTGAAAATCCGTGCGGTCACTTTAAAACCACTTAAATGAATTCAAATTGTAATTCAACATTCAAGTTGTCATAAATTATGAGATTGCCACCACATTTATTCAAGTTGTGATTAATTACAAGATTGCCACCACGTTTATTCAAGTTGTGATTAATAACGAGATTGCCGTCACATTTATATATTCCATTTTAAGATATTGTTATTGATTGTCAGTAGCAATATTAAACTTTATCTACTACAAAATATAAGCCTCCAAAAATTAATATTAAATAAAGTAACCAATGATAATCAACAATATGAATTGTAGAGCGAACCTTTTCTTTTTTTTTTTCTTTTTTTTTGGAAGCGAGATAAGGGAGTAATCTGTCCCCTTACTCAAAATTTTATTGAATGAAAGAGAAAAAATACAGAAGAGAAAGAGGGACTAGGCCAAAATCTTTCTCAGAAAAAACTAAAAAGAGGAGAAACACTTCTTAAAATCATACAAAGGGCCCAACTGCTGGAACCTTTGAAGAGCATAATCCAAATGCTAAACTTGCCGAAAGAAGACGCAACAATAAGACACAAGTACTACTAATAGTCAGTCTATTTACTACATTACTACTAAGAGTCAATATACTTATTGATGTTTCTTTTGAGAGTTTGTATACTTGTTGTCATTGTTACTAACAGTTAGTAACTAGCATTTTTATTGAGTAAGTATACTTACTGCCATTGCTATTGACCATCAGTATACTTACAATATTTACTAGTGAGCATTACTATACTAACAACATTTTCTATTGACTATCAGTACTTACTAAAAAGCAATAACAAAGACTATAAAGAATTCGGGTTAGTATAATCAAAGATCTAATTGTCAATAGAATTAAGGTTCTATAGAATTTACAATATCAAAGTTTCATTTATTATAAAAAGATAAGTAAACTACTACAAGTTTCTCACAAATGAACTTAAAATGATAGATTATAAGTAGGGATAAAAACTGTTTAGTCCCTGTACTTTGCCTCTCTCATCGTTTCAATCCTTGACATTCTAATTTAATATAAAAACTCCCTGATCTCACAATTTCCCTCTAATAGGTCTCTTCCGCGTCAAAATAGGAGTTGGCATTGGGTGAAATGTCCAATATATCCCTCTGTTATTTCTTTTTCCTTTTTAATTTCCTTTTTTCTTTTTCTTTTTTCCTTTTTTTCTTTTTCTTTTTTTCTTTTTAATTTCTTTTTTTCCTTTTTAATGACCATCATATTCTGCTGCATTAGTAGCGCCACGTCGGCGAACCAATCCAGATCGACCCGAAACCCCAATTATTGTTCTCCACGCCGGCAACCATTTTTCTTTTCCATCACTATTCTTCTTCTTCACTTCTGGTTTTGGTCAACTTGGCCATCAAAAACCACCATTTCAACCAGACCCAAAATCCAAATCACCATTTTGAGCAAGACCCAAAAACCTCAGAGTCTGAAAAAATGGTAGTTTTCAGTGAAAAGTTTTCAAATTGAGGCATGATGTGGAAAGAGAAAGTGGGACTTGAGTGGGAGAGAGAGAAGTAGGCTGTGAAAACAAGAGGGGAGTGGTTGAGCGGCGAATTTCCGAGCTGCTTGCATGGGATCTGCTTATGTTTGAGAGATGGCGTTGGTGACGATGGAGATGAGGGCGGATCCGCTAAGAGACAATGGGGGAGATGGCTTCAGAGAAGGTGAAGAAGTGATCGATCAGCTCCTAGCCTCTTGTTTTTGCTCGATGTCCATCTATACACCGCCAGGCTAGGTCTTTGCTGGGTTTGGTTTCAATTTGGGGAGAAAAACATATGGGTTGTGGAGTTTGATCGGAATGGGATTGGTGGGTTGAGGAAGGAGAAAGTAGGCAGAACGAAAAGAAAAAAAAAAAGAAATTAAAAAGGAAAAAAAATAAATTAGAAAGGAAAAAAAGAAAAAGAAATAACAGAGGGATATATTGGACATTTCACCCAAAATCAACTCCTAATTTGACGCGGAATGGACTTATTGGAGGGAAATTGTGAGGTCAGGGAGTTTTTAAATTAAATTAGAATATCAGGGACTGAAACGACGAGAGAAGCAAATTATAGGGACTAAACAAATTTTATCCCTTATAAGTATTCCAACCATGTCGACCCAAAAGACCACATTAAACAACTTCATCCATGTGTTTTGGAAACCTGAATAACAGTCTTGATTAGGATATATAACCCAAAAAGAATAATCATGACATGAGTACCTCCAGAAGATGATATTCACAAATGTTACTAACCTCCAGTAACAAAGAGGCCAGCTAATCAGTACACTCCAAAATCTTAACATTCAATCACAAATTTGTAAATGCTACAAACATAAGTACATACTAACATTCACTAGTAACAACAATCACATAACTATTAACAATGTTCAATAACAAATCAAATATCATTACTCATAGTCAATAATAACTAAAATATGGCTACTGAGGTTCAATAACAATTCATATTGGTTACTAAAGTTAGATAGTAAATCAGATATGACTACTGAGGCTCAATAAAAAATCAGATATGATTACTGAAGGTTAATAGGAAACCTAATATGCCTATGAGGGTTTTAGCAAACAAGATATGCCTATGTAGGTCTACGTTTTGACTCTAAATGATTCAAGGTCCAGATTTTATAGCTTGTGGACTCAACGTTGGAAATTCCATGTCAACTCCAAATTTATTTAGATCAAGACAAATCATATCTTTAGGAGTTGCGTTTAGGTTATGCATCTCAAATTTTCATATTTAAAAGAATTTTTCATTAGCAAGAAGTGATTTAAATCAACATGTATAACCAATCAACTCTGAATACAATTGTAATGAAATTGAGAGAAAAAAATATAATTTTAATTATTTGAAACAAAAGATCACATACTTCTAATCGTCTCAATTGCACAAATAACTTCATTTTTGAATTATGATTTTGAACTCCTAGGAAATCGAGAATGATATTTGTCTCTCTATCTCTGAATAAACGCTTCAAACTCTAAAAAAAACAAGAAGAATACCAAATCTAAGAAAGACACAAACTAAGAGATAGAGGCGATTGTGAATTACCTAAGTAGTTGTTTGAATAAGAATTATGGAGTTGATTCTCCATGAATAATCAATTGATTCGATGCAGATAGGAAGAGAACCAGAGCTTCGTTGTGAACGAAGAAGAAACCAAATCTAAACCGCAAACACATTCCTAACTAAGAGGAGGGTAGTTTAATAAATTCAACTTAACATAAAACAAACGGAAAATAGGTCGCACGGATATGGGCTTTGTGCATGGGTAATTCGCTGTACAACACAAATTTTCTCAAAATAGGACCTGCGCATGGAAGAATTTGGGTTGAATTTGTAGTTAGTGGTAATTAACTATTTAAACATATTCCAAACGCAACAAAAATAAAACAAAAGATTTTTCTTTAATTGAAAAGATAAATGGGCGTTAAAAGATGTCAAGCTCTTTGGTTTTCAAAATAATAAAATTGATATACTGTTTTTTTTATTTTTTATTATTATTATTATTATTTTTTTTATAAAGAAGAGAGAATGAATTGCATTAAACGCAATTGAGATACAAGTACATGATATAAGTATGGGAGAGTCAAAAATGACAATCCACAACCTAATTTGAAAGTCAGGAAACAAAAGCGCACTCACTACTAATTAGCTGCGCTACCTGTAACTTTCACAAGAATAATTACTTATAACCAGAAAGCAGAAGAAGTGAAAAAATGTCTTCACTTCTTCTCTTAAACCTAATCTAGAAGTCCGTTGGTTGAAGAACACAAACGGTGGTGGCCTCGTTAAAACCTTGTTCGGATAAAAACCCAGTAGAAAAAACTCCGAACCGAGGAAAGAGTACCACCGATAAGGAAACATTGCATACGGAAATATCATGAACACAATTGTATTTCACGGAACTTGAAAGCAATCGAAATTGGCCTTGTGATGTCTCTAAAAATGCTTCAAGACCAAAGACCCATTATGGACAACAATAGGTCCATTCGTTCTTTCCAACCCAAAAAAAAGTTGTGGACAACTGTCCTGTAACCGCTGTGTAACCAACATCACCCCCGCAAAGTAACTGACCCTACTTCATGCGAGTAACCGCATCGAATCTTCCTGCAACCGTTCCTACTCTCGCCGGCGAAAATGGACCGCCACCAACGTCGAGACTTGAAGGTGATAATTTGCAGGTTATCTTGGAAGGGTAAAATCCTCAAATGGTACCTGAAGTATCACGAAATGCACTTTTTGGTACCCATAAATTTTTAGAGAGTCTAGTGGTACCTGCACTATTTCTCCGTTAGCCCTTATAGTACTTCCGTCCATTATTTCGTTAAAAAAGCCTACGTGGCGGCCATGTGAGTAAAATAACAAGGGTAAAATGGTCTTTTCATTCATATCTAGAATTATGGTATATAGTATATTGAAGGTCTATAATTAAAAAGTATTTTGACACATAAAAAAATAAATATAATACCCAATCCGTTCTTCACAATTCTCGGGTTACTTGGGGTAATTAATTTAAGTATTTTGTTTGTGTTTAGTTATTTTTTTATAAAAATTTAATATATATTCATTTGGTCAACTAATGAGATAATTTTTTCTCAAACAATTAATAGGATTAACCAGTGGAAGTAGTAAGTAAATGTAGATATTCACTAATTAAATTAAATTCTAGCTCTTTTTTTTTTAACCAAGTTTAATTTAGTTTTATAAAAGATTTGTAAAAAAAATATTAAAAAATAAGGTTTTTATGATTTTATCCCTACTTTAACGGAATAATTGACAGAAGTACTAAAAGGACTAACGGAGAGATACTACAGGTACCACTAGACTCCCTGAAAATTTGCGGGTACCAAAAAGTGCATTTCGTGATAATTCGGATACTATTTAAGGATTTTACTCTATCTTGGAAATCAACTAACGGGAGAGCGACGAAGTCTCCCGTAATATAAATATATATGTTAAGCGAGTTGAAACCAAAATTATATATTTTGCGTGTGATAATGGACAAAAGATTTGTGTCGTATTATTGTCATAGAATAACAAAAACTAGGATAACGAAAAATAGTTTCTTAGAATCAATTAATTTAAGTTCTATCTAATTTAATGTAATTAAAGAGAATGTCATCATGCTTGTTAATTAATCGTCCCACCCGATTCCATATGTTTTATACTTACGTTAATTAAAGTGGAGATTAAAGTCTAGCTTCGCCTTCATTCCCTTTCATTGTCTTCATTAAACTAAACCAAACCCTAGATAAAACTAAGTCCATCTATCTGAACTCTTTGATGAGCAACCAAAGGTGGGTACGTGAACCCCACAAATGAAGCTTCTACAACGATAATTTAACCCTAGCAAACCGGGCACGTGTATAGAAAAATAATGAGAGAGTAGTATGATGGATGCAATTACACATTTAGGGTTGGACTCTAAATAAAAATCGAGGTGATGAATATGATAGAACATATATTGCTTCACTTCAATATCCACATTATGGTCCCCATGAGGAACATGCATGACAAGTCAGAACCCCGTAAAAAATAATGATCATCCCTAACAATCAAGCACTCGCAATGTTGTGCTTTATAATATTCGTGTTAATTAACTGGTATAGCATGCTTTTCATGACAGAATCCATGTGTTTGTGTTGTTCCCTCCAACTTTATGTAGGGTTTCGATCACTTCAACCGTACTGAATCCGATATGATGATCCGTAAAACACACATTCCTCAAATCTCTATTCCATTTTCATTATCCCAAGGTGTTAAAACCATGTTGTGAAACATTCTTAACATATCTTTGCGATTCTCTGTGAAACAGAGATCTCTTTAATGATTTGTTAAGAATAAAATTATTCTCCTGCATGACCTTCACTGTAATCAAACGAACTTCTTAGAAATATAAAAATAAAATAACTACAAAGAGAAAAAGATCACCCTTGGGTTAAATAAACTGACTGCTCTCCTCACTGAATGCATGAATTGGACTTGACATATGCATATTTGGTCTATATTGTAATTCAAGTGGGTGATTAATAATCTAAATGAACATGGTTTTTCTTTTAGAACATTGGAAGGATTAAAAATATTATACAATCTCCCAATATCTCATTGCAGGATTTTTTGACATAATAATCACACAAACAAGTATAGATATAAGCATGTCAGTTGTTTCCAGACAAGTTAGATCAGCTCTAATCATCATTCTCGAACAATTATGTTAAAGAAGAGTTAAAGCAAAAACTATAGCTTGAAATGTTGATTATCTAATACAAAGTCAAACCCTAACCCTCTGCTTAAGAAAAGTTGGAAAGCTAACAAACCCTAATTGCGAGGTCTATCTTGTAGACTTGTAGTAGTCGATGATCAAGTGTCCCACAACCATCTCAATCTCACGTGTGTAAGTGACAGTACTAGAAACCCTCCCAAGGTCCCATTACTTTATACAAAAACTCCAACTATATAGATATGTGGTGCTATTAGGTTACGATCGGTCGCTGTTATATCCAAATTAGTGAAGCTCAACCACAATATCAATGATTTTGATCAGATAACTGTGTATACGCTGCAGTTAGATCCAAGTCATCCAACTTCCAAGTTGGTACGGGTCCGTGCACTTAATTCCAATCGACTTACAATTATATGTTGTTTAACGACAAATTTCTTTAATGCATGATCATGATATCTAATTTATCATGTCGTCAATTTTTAACTTCAATTTTGATACTAGCATAAGACATATTGTTTATTAAACTTCATGTTGAGTGAGACTCATCAACTTTTTTAGATCGAGATTGTTACTCGCGATTAAACAGTACTCCATTGTTATGCATGACATCAAGGGAAACTAATTTGTTAGGGTTATGTCAACCTTTTTTTATAACGAATCCTTCATGAACTAGACCAATAAATTCCGAGACATAATACTTGACCTACAATGGTGTGGGACAATGAAAATTAAGTGATGTAGATAACTAGATGCTTGCCGACACAATTTTATTGCGCTCTATACGGTACGTTAAGAGCCAATATCCTCATTCTTCAACTTTGATTACCATTTGGTATAATTGCTAGAAACATAGTACATATTTAACGTGATGAGGGTACGTACGTACATAATGTTAATTTTCTTTTAGGTGCTTAAACCACACTGTACCACAGCTATAAAAGCTACAAAGGACCACGATATCTTATCCAATCCTGAAGTCATTTATGCTTCACTGTGTACAAGGGGACCGAAAAATTAATTTCATTAGATTAAAAGTTCAAGATCACAATTCAATTAAGTTGGTTCTGTCTTTTCCTTTTTTCTTTTGATCCAAAACTTTTCAGATCTTATCTACAATTCATGTAATGTAGCTATCCCTAGCTAGCCTCTTTTATTTGCGTGCTCAACTAAACTCCAATTACTCATATGCTTCTAGATATAATTGTTTTTGTTTCCCTACACAATCATTTTCAAGCTGAAAACGAGATTTATGTGTATATTAGTTATTTCACAAGACTAGAGCATAATCAATCAATTAGGGTGGAATTATATGGACATCTGGGTTTAATTTATTGGGAGAAGTATATGAAGAAGGTGTGCTTTTGTGCAATCATTGACCAATTCACGTCCATTATTTTTGTTGCGTGTCACATAGTGTAGGATATGAATTGGATTGATTTGCTACTTGTCAAGCAAATAATGCAAGATTGATAGGACAGTCAATAATTTTATAATTTTGAATAATCAGTAAGAAATAATACAATATAGTGGTTCCTCTCAGTCAATTTTGAATTCCAACTATATATATATATATATATATATATATATATATATATCTTATCTAGAGAGCAGCTCCGCTTTAAAAATTAACGTGTGAAGTTCGAGTTTTTGGTCACTTTTCGGTCGCATATCCACATCTCTACCGTTCAGTTTTTAAGTACTAGTGTATAGATCGTCTCTGCAAATTTTCAGCCAAAATGATGATCGTTAAGGCATTGATAACTGCCTTAAAGCTAGTACAGTTCAGGTTGACAGATTCAGTCCGTCCATTGGTTTAAGTGAGTTAGATACCTTAACGATCATTAATTTGGCTGAAAATTTGCATAAATGATCTATACACTAGTGACCAAAAACTCGAACTTCACAGGTATATATATATATATATATATATATATATATATATGAATTCCAACTAAGATTGTATAATTGGTATACTTTTTTTTGTTTGGTCTGATATAATTTGGTATACTTGTATAGTCTATAGATTTAAGGTAAATTATATATACAAAAGTTTGCACTACCCAAAAAATATATACACGCACACACACTAGCAGAAGAAGTGATCTTTGCTAGTTCAATTTGATTTGCCCAATTCTAAACAAAGCATTATTTATTTTGAATAAATAAATTACAGATTTAATTTTAAAGTAATGCAACGGATTTCTTGCATAATTTATAATCTTTATATAATTGTTCTATGGTTTTTCAATTCGTTCGAACCATCCGTCTCTACCGAGCTTTGCTAGACCCTACTGCGGTACTGCCTTTTCATCAATAGAGAGTGATCGACGGTCCAATAGCTAGAGTTAGCTATTTAAATGCAACTCTAGCTAATTGATTAACAACTAAATGCAACTCTAGCTAATTGATTAACAACCAAAACCTTTAGTGACAAGAATCCAAAGATGTACCAAAATTACATACCAGTTTTCCGGGTTTAAAGCCCCTTCACGTAGAGACTAAGAGCGCGCCGATCGTAGTTCTTCTCCGTTGAAATTCTCTCGTGGATAAACGAAGAAGAATGGTGTTCTGGAAGTGAGTGATCGAGCTACTCAACAGTGATGAGCGAGTGAGACCAGTCAAAGTGGTCAGCTACTGAACACGAGGTATGAAGACGCACACGTGTGGGAGAGCATGAGTGTGAGTGTTAGATAGAGAGAGAGAGAGAGAGAGAGAACACCTTTCAACGTTGTCTGCTCTCTGACGTCTTCGCACGAATGGGTTGTACGTGTGTCAGAAATGCACGTGTGGTTGCGGGACTCTTTATTATTTCTGGAAAATAGGGACAGCCAACCAGTACCAGTGACAGACACTGACTCCCTTAACCCTAACCCTAACTCTAGCCCTAGCATTAGATTGGATTTCAGTGAGAGCAGTGATCCTGTACGTACTTCCCGACCATGTTCACATGCACTCTCTCTATCAGTCTTTGAATTGAAACCCTATTTATTTGTCTGTCTCGTTGGCTCGTTCTGTACGTGTTTCTGGCATCTACCTTTCAACCAGTTTCTCCCAAAGTGCATGCTTTAGTTTGTTCCAATAGTTCAGTTAGAATAGAACTTGGTCCTTGGCTTTCGATTTGAATTCTAACTTAGTTCATGATTAATCGTACCGGGACAATTTGATCGACCTTATTAGTCTTCATATTTCTCGGATCGATACACTAATGCAAAATTCTCTAATGGAGCATATCACGAATTATTGTTTGATATATATAATCTATGATTTGTTTTCTTATTTAATGTTTAATTAAATTGCAGCTAGAGTTTGGCTGTGAGGCTTCCTCAAGTTGCCGACATTGGTCAAAACTCGAACCTGAACCCTGCTCAAGTTCTAACTTTATATCTCTAAGATAGTTTAATTAGATCAATTGGCGACTGGATGTATCGGATAAGCCCTAATTCTGGGATAACAGATCGCAACTTAATTTTCTGTTTGAATCTGTTCTGGTGTCGATGACTGATTGGGATGGTGTCCCTATCTTTCACATGCAGAGCACATGTTACGTACCATTCCATGATTGCAAAATGTTCGTAGTTAGCTACTATATATGTCTTGTCTATTTGGCTACTTGTGCAGAATGGTATGTAATCATACTATGCGATCGAGGAGCTAGCTAGCACACAGCAGGATTCTTTTTATGCCTCTTTCTTTTTTCTTTTAAATCATGCAAAAAGATAAGGATGATATGAGGATCTTAGGAAGGTTGTTTAAAAAGAATGGAAATCTGGCATGTATAAAACTACACACACTTTTCATAGTCAAATATTGGATGTATCAATTTCTTAGGTAGTGGTGTACCTAAACCCTCAAGCGTAATGTGAGTTTTCTTTATATGTAAGGTTCGAAAAAATAGTGTTCTATAGTACTACGCAACTTTAAAAGGTTATGGCGGTTAAGTCACTCCTGATCTAATTTCATAGCCGACCCAAGTTTTATAGTTATATTTGAGGAGAGATTATGTTTTGTACCATTTGGATGGATATACACGTATACCAAATTTAGAGGCAGTGATATACAACCAAAGAAATCTTACACTCATTTGCACTTCATTTGCACTTATTATGTTAGTACATGTAAAAGAAATACGCTAACGACTTTGTGCAAGTACCGATAGTAGTATCCTAATTTTAGACTTACGTACTGTGCAAGATAATGTCATTTTGACACTATAGTGTCTCGCTATAGTGTAATTTAACAACTTAATTATCTATCAAGTTTGCACAATCTGTATTATTTTCCACATTCATGGCACCAAGGGGATGGGAGGCATTCTCATTGGAGATGGACTATTAACGCTTTTTCTTTCTCTCTAAAGTGGTTGGCGGTATTGAAAACATTGATAGACATGCTTGCCAAATCTTTTGAATATTTGGGGCTAATTTGGTTGCTTTGTCTCTAATCAAGTGGTATTATGAACACAAAATCCCACTTAACATCCTTCCTTCTTTTCCTTAATTGCATTATCATAATTTGTTTACCTCCACCAATCATTTTAATGATCGACTAAGCTAGCCCTAGAAATGATCAAGTCAGCCCCACATCATCTTTTCATTTGTCGATCAAAAGAGAAGTTGAAACAGCAAAAGTGAATTCACTTTTTAATTAGAGTTGCTTTTTTTTACCCTCTTGGTTATTGCATGAAAAATGGGGGACAAATTAGCTGTCTTCTTTTACTTAAAAAACAAGGGTAGGTCCTATAGGGTTAGTAGGAAAATGTTACTGTAGGATTCCATCCTTTATTGTCTAATTTCTCTTGAAAATTTATGTCATTCACATTTGTTGAATACTACTTGGAAGTTACTCAGGTTTGAAAGTTGAAACCATATCGCACTCCAAGTGTGTATCGTTTGATACCTCAGCTAGACTGCTAGAGATTAGGGGTGGGTTCGGTTCCGATCGGTTCGGTTCCGAGCCTAAACCGAAAACCGAACCGAAATAACATTCGGTGCGGTTCGGTGCGGTTTTTGCGTTTTGGAAAGTTGGCACCGAAAACCGAACCGAACCGTGCGGTTCGGGTCGGTTCGGCCCAGTTCGGTTTTTTTTTTTTTTTTTTTTTTTTTTTTTGAAAAACAGATTTTTACCTAATATACACCTTTGGTATTGTAACTCGAGAAGTTTTATGTTTCTACAAACCTGTAATCTATAACAAGAAGTTTACAAGTTTACTAATGCATGTTTTGTACTTCACTAAACAATAATCTCTAATTCGATACTCCATAGTCCATATAATTCAATTCATAATTTCATATAGTCCATCAAATTCTAACATCAATATATGAAATTGTCAAAAAATATAGAGTCCAAAGTTTATAAAAGTCCATCATTACATCAACACTAACCTCACAAATTAAAAATTTATAAGTTGACTAAAAGATTAAACATAAAAAAAAAAAGGAACCAACATCAACATATGAATGAGGGTAATAGCATAATCTCAAGCTCGGATTGCTATTGTCTTCGACTTTGAAGGCTTCGACTTTGGAGGTAACATTCCGCTCCGACACTAGTGTTGATCTGCAAAACAGAACAGAATTGATTTGATTTTTTCAGTGTAATAGGAAAGCCTATTTTCAAAATTGATTTGATTTTTTCAGTGTGTGGCTAGACTCAAAAGGCAGAAACTGCAATAATGCCAGCACAAAACAGAAAAACAAACTGCAGAGATTTAGATTGGTACCTGAGATAAAGAAGTTGATTTCGGATTAGCACTGGAACTAGTAGCAGCAGATTTTGATTGCCTCTTCATTAGCTTACTGCATATATATTTGGCTTACTGCAATTAGCTTACTGCATGTATATAAGCAGATTTTGATTAGCTTACTGCATATATATAACAGTAATATATTTAGCTTACTGCATATATAGCCCAGATTTATAGCTTCCTGCAATTAGCTTACTCCATATATATAAGCAGATTTTGATTAGCTTACTGCATATATATAACAGTAATATATTTAGCTTACTGCATATATATAACAGATTTATAGCTTACTGCAATTAGCTTACTGCATATATATAAGCAGATTTTGATTAGCTTACTGCATATATATAAGCAGATTTTGATTAGCTTACTGCATATATATAACAGTAATATATTTAGCTTACTGCATATATATAACAGATTTAGCTTACTGCATATATAACAGTAATATATTTAGCTTACTGCATATATATAACAGATTTAGCTTACTGCATATATAAACAGTAATATATTTGGTGGATTCTCAACATTTATCCAGATCTGTTTTGTTTGGATTTATAGCAATCAGTTCTGTTTTGTTTGGATTCATATTTGCATTACTAAGGTCTCCCACTCACAAAATTGATGGCCTTAACTGTGTTATCATTGTCAACCTAGTCAACATCAACAAACATAAACTGATTTTAAACAAAAAAATGCTACCTGAGATGATGAAGATGATTTATTCATCGGGGCTGAAAGTCTAGAACCACTCAGCCAAAACAAATGCAGAGTACCTGAAACAAATGCAGAGAATGTCCAGATCAAAAACCAAATAGCATCAAGTCATCCACGAAATCAAGAAACCCTTTCAATTTGGATCAGACCTAACCTGGAATTCTTCAATCTCTGAAGCCGAGTCTTCTTCAATGCAGAATCTCATTGCAAAAATTATCAATATCGAAACCTGTAATCCACACAAAATCGAAAATCTCAGTCCAGAAATTATCAATATTCAAGTCAGTAAACAAATTTGCAAACCACCAACCCAATCCCAAATTAAAGCCCCAAACACCAAAAACAGATAAATCTATACTGAAATTAATTGAAAACAGATAAATCGATACCCAATCCCAAACACCCAAACCCAGATACTGAAATCGATACAGATAAACAGATAAATCGATACTGAAGATAATCAAAATCAAAGTCCATTATCGCTTCGCACACCTTGAGCCCAGACACTAGCTCATACAATCAACTAGCTACACACAAATCGGTGGAAATCAAAGACGGAGTTCGACTAACCTTACCGATGGAAAGAGAGATGGAAATCGGTGGAAATCAAAGACGGACAGGGCTTCCAGCGTTCCGGTCTGTGTGTCGCCGGAATTGATTAGCGGCGTCCGGTGGCGGCGAGGATTCGATTGAGAGACTCGGGGCCGAGAGAGTTTAGCCACTGAGGAACAGAGGAAAATGAAATATGTCTAATCCTCTTCGACTCGAAGTCGGGCGACTGGGCGAGTAGGCGACTTCACTCGAGGGCTCGAGGCAGCGACAGGCCGACAGCGAGGTAAGTAAACCCTAATAAAAAAACGACGTCGTTTTTCCCTAAATGAACAGTGTTTCGGTTTTGCGGTTCGGTTCGGTTTCTGCCGGGCCGAAACCGAAAACCGAACCGAACAGATTCGGTGCGGTGCGGTTTTTCCTAGTTCGGTGCGGTGCTTTTCGGTGCGGTTTTTTTCGGCTGCGGTTCGGGTATCGGTGCGGTTTTTTTCGGTTTTCGGTTTCGCGAGCCCACCCCTACTAGAGATGTGTATAGACCTTGCAAAAGTGAAAAGGGGAAACAAATTACCATAGCTTTAGTAATCTCACTTGCCCTTTATCTTTCACTCCAACAAGAATAACCATTGCTTATGGCTATGTGAATGATATGTAATGAGTAGTTAAAGAAGAAAAATAGGTTATTGTTCAAAGAAAACCTAATTTGTGTTTAGCCCAAACTCTAGGTTACTTGACCTAGTGGTAATATGATTTAATTAGAAGGATCTATAATCCTAATCAATGTAGAATTACTTTCCTTGTATGATTGAGATTCTATGCATTGCAATCCTCTATATAAAGATGCCCCTATTATCAATGAGAATACACATCGATTATCTCTCAATTTCTGATTCCCTAAAACACATTATCAGCACGAGTCCTAACCCTGAAATCTTAAATTCGTAGCCTTCAAATCCCAGAAACCACCGCCGCCCACCTTGAAGATCTCAACTCTAGCAGTCCAGAACCGGCCAGAAAACCACCGAACGGGCCACCGAAAGTAGCAAAAGTCCCTTACCTCTTGCCGCCATACTCGGCCACCTGCATCATCTACACCCCAGAAACCCGGAACCGGAAACTTCACCACCGGAACCGGCTAAAATTCAACCAAACCGGCCACCGGCGTCAAGCACATCTGAACCGGCAGAAAAGAAAAAAGAAAAAAAAAAAAGGAAAAGAAAGAAACCTGTGCAGCCCAAGCCCAGCCCACGTGCAGCGAAGCCCAGGTGAAACAGCCGAGCCGCCAAGCCGCATAATCCCCTGCCACGTCAACATACACGCAGGCGTCCAGTCAGCTGCCACGTCATCAACCGATCTGCCACGTCAGCTTCGACTTGCCACATCAGCACCCCAGTCAACGGTCGGTCAACACTTTTCCGGCAACTTTTCCGACCACTTTCCGGCGACATTTTGGGAACAATTTTTCCGGTCAAAATTTCCGGCGACCTATTTCGAGGTATTTTTTATTAAACGTTCCCTTTTTTTTGGAGTTTTTAAATTGAATTTCTCTTATTTTTCGGGGACTTCCAAAATCCCTTCTCCTACCCCCTTTTCTCTATATAGGGGAGACCAAAAGCCGAACTGTGGGGGTTCGTGCTCACTCCAAGCTTGGAGCTTGTAGAGTCCTCCAAACTTAGAGTTTGTTAAGAAGAAAACGATCGACCACATACATCGTTGTTTCGATCTAATCCAAAAGCCCTCTCGGAATCAGATTTTCTTGGAAGCGACTACGCTCAGAAATTTAATAGTTTTTTTGGTAGCCTTTTTCGCTCCGAAACTAACCCTAATCTTGTGTTGTTTTTCAGGATGAGTTACCTGAACAAGTTGAACTTTGTTCCACTCGAGACAACTGGCCTACCATAGGTGGGTCCGAGATGTGCGCCAACATCTTAAGGCTGATGGACTTCTGGAAGCCATCCAAGAGCCTAGTCAGAACGTGCTCTCCATTGAGCAAGCTACTGCTTTTGAAGCAAAACAAGCTAAAGCCATAATTCTCATGACAAGGCACATGAATGACGCGCTCCAAAATGAATACCTCAATGAGGAAGCCAAGAAAGCTATGGGTAGAACTTGAGCAGCGATTTGGCAACGTTCGTGACTCCCTGCTTCCTGATTTAGAAGTGCGATGGCATAGCCTCCGTTTTTGTGATTTCAAGTCTGTGCTTGATTATAACTCGGAAGCTCTTCGTATCAAGTCTCTGATGGAGTTTTGTGGCCAAGCCAAAACTGATACGATGTTGATCGAGAAGACTCTCTCTACCTTCCCCATCTCTGCACTGATGATTTCAAAGAATTATCAGATTGATGTAAATGCAGGACGTATCACAATGTTTCATGAGCTCATTGGCGCCATGAACGTAACTGAAAAGCACGACAATATCCTTGTGAAGAACTATAATGCTAGACCCGTGGGAACTAAGCCTATTCCGGAGTCTAACCATAGTCGCGCCCCCAATGGAGGACGCAAGGAGCGAAACCCTAAGAATAGGGACAATTCTGGACATTCTGGCCCATATGTTCGCCCTAAAGAGGAAGGAAATCGCTGAGAAAGGCGTGCACGGAATCGTGGAGGTCAACGTGTGAAGAGAGAGAGAGGCAGAGCCTCCAACCATGGTGGTAATGCCACCAAGAGCGTAGGTAGTCCAAATCGCGCCCCAATGGCTCCTCGATCAAGGGAGCCTGACCATAATGATGTTTGTTTTCGATGTGGATCAACTGAACATTGGGCCAAAACATGTACCGCACCCCAGAATGTTGCAAACGCATACAAGACGTATCGTGAAGCAAGGGAAGCAAATTACATGGAACAAGAAGATCAAGATGGCGATCTAGATCTAAGGGTGGAAGACTACAAGGATCAAGACCCAGAAACTGGCGATTTTGATTAAGTCTTTTTATTTTCCAAGAGATGTAGGCGATTGCCATATTACTTTTATTGGATTAGATTTTCTTTGATCATAGAAACAATGATGTACTATGTTGGCTTATGAATAAAATTTCGAGTTCTTTTCATTATGACTCAATTATGATTCTAAGCATATTACTTTGTGACTATGATGACTGGGCCATCAATATTAATTCAAGGACATGGAATAGCCCAAGTTTCACTTGCCAAATGGCACCTTCATTACAGTTGTCACAGAAACTCTCTACGCTCTTAGGGCAAATCTTACCCTATGAATAGCCAACGCATTCCATGCGAAAATGCATGTAGAGAACGGAAATGAGTTCCTTTGTATCACCTTTAATGATTGCGAACAAAGACGCATCTTAGAGAAGTTTATGTGTCTCTCTAGTGGACTCTATGTCACTATTCAAGCTATTAATCCATTAAAGTTATGAGAGAAGATCTCTTGGATTTAGACACATATTGGCTTTGTCACGACAAGATAGATCATCCTAGTCATGATATGATGATCCGTCTACAAAAGACTTCACATGATCATCATTTCTTTCGAGTGAAACGAAACATGAATCAAAAGTTGATTTCTAGACTAAGTGTGACCGACGCAGCTGCCTAGGGCACTGCTTCCGTCCACCACCAGCCTAGGGATGGCGCAGTCCCTATCCATGACGCCATGGATGGCGTCCATCATGGTGATGGCCCCCCAGGTGATGCTGCAATCACCAACTTGCTTAAAATAGCGTTTTAGACGCCCAGGCCTAACCAAAATACTCAATGGTTGCTTCTAAGGTCTCTCACTCGTTTAACAAAGCCTGTTCCTTAGGGAAATTAGGACTGAGACAGTCCTATGCAAAGGATATGACATTACTCATTCTGTTACGAAGAATCCATAGGGATTTTGTGGATTGATTCAACCAACTTGCGGACGCTTAAATATTGCATGATGTTGGTTGACACGCAAACACGCCGGTCACGTGTTGTGCCATTGTCCACCTATAAATGCTGCTTACGCTACACTCCTAGCACATATCATATGACAAAGGGCTCACTCCCCAGATCATCCTATTCAGTCAATTGGATTTGACTATGCTAGAGAGTTTACATCGAAAGACTTTCAATTGATATTGCAATGGACTTGATGTTGGACATCACATTCCCATGTACACACCCAATTGGTCTGGCGGAAATGACTACGATGGTAGTCCGAACATTGGTAATGCGCGCCAATCTTCTTACATCCGCTTGGGGTGATGCAATATCGCATGCAGCTTTGCTAATTCGTCTACGACCTACCGCCACTCATTGTACCTCTGCGTTACAGCTAGTGACTGGATACACGTATTTTGTACTTACACACATTTGAGTGAGCCATTTATGTACCCATTACGCCGCCACAGCGCACTATGATAGGTCCTTACAGACTAATGGGCAACTACGTTGGATTTGAGACTCCAATAATCGTCCGCCACTTAATGCCCTTGCAAGGCGATCTCTTTACCGCTAGATTTGCGGGTTGTCACTTTGATGAGACAGTCTTCCCGTCGTTCGGGGGAGATAAGAACACAGATGTTCAACAGGAACGACAGGAATTGCCGTGGTCTGTCCCCACTATGTCTCATCTTGATCCCTATTAAAGTGACGAGATCACACAAATATGCCTGCAAGGAGGGACGTCCCTACGAGAGTACGTAGAGCCACCCTACACGGAGGTCGGCATGGCGCCAATGCCAAAGAGAGTGGCACTCTGGCGTTACAGGCCATGGCCCCAGCTAGGATGCGTGGGAGGCCCGTGGGTTCGAATGATACTTTGGCACATTCCAATCTTTGAATCATAGACACTCAAAATCCGCCTCATGAGAATCTTCCAGGTTATGGTTATCGTTGGGAGACGCCTCAACGTCAGAACCTATTCCTGAGAATATAGAGCTCTATGAAACTTACACTAGTGTACATGAGACGTGGGATAGAAACTCCATCATGATTGATAATGTAGTTGCGCATTTTGTTGTGCATTAGTTTGTTGAGTCAGATGATATCGAACCACGCTCCGTTGATGAATGAATGCCAACGTAGAGAGCTTTTGGCCTAAATGGAAAGATGCGATCCAGGTTAAGATGGATTCTCTAACTAAGAGGTAGGTTTTCAAGCTAGAGATGCCAACACCTCCTAACATAAAACTTGTTGACTAATGGGGTCTTCGTTAGAAAGCGTAGTGACAAAAAGAGATGGTAATCTCGCCTTATGGCGCAAGGCTTCTCACAAAACGCCCTGGAATCGACTACGGTGAGACATATTCTCTCGTAATGGATGTCATTGCACTCCACTACCCTGTCAGTTTGGTAGTTTCCGAATAATTGAACATGCAGCTTAAAAATGTGGTCACTACGTATCTCTATAGGGATCTAGATACGGAGTATACATGATGGTTCATGGCGAACTTCATTTACCCAAGTTAAGAGGTTCTAGTCCACGGAGCGCGTTTACAAAGAGGTTGAAACACTCACTAAAGTGACTACTTGATTGGGAAGGGATATGCCCACGCATTTCTATGACAAGTTTCGGATTCTATCGGGGTTCATGTTGGACATGATCTTCATTAGAAGCCCTTAAAGAGTTAAGGGAAACCGCTGAACACTTGAAATCCGTAGTTTGAGATGAAGGATTTTGGGAGAACACGATTATGTCTCGGTTTAGAACTTGAGCATCATGTCGATAGATGCTTAGGCATTTTGAGAAGGTCAAGCCTTCAAGCACCCCCATGATCGTCCATAGTCTTGATCCTGAAAAGGATCCTCTTCGTCGAAAGGATGATGACTGTTGAGTCACAAATTACTTATGCAATTGTGCCCCATAATTATGAAAATTGATTTGTCTTCCATGCTATTTTACCCTTTTTAATCCATTTCCTTTTATTTGTAGGAAACCTTGCATTGAGAATAAAATGACTATTTGAGGCTTGAAATGTGGAGATTTGAAGCTAGGGGAAGAAGATACGGAGATTGGAAGAAAATTGCAAATCGACTTTTCCGGCGAACTTTTCCGGCAAACTTTTCCGGCGAGCCGCCACTCATGAAGGGTCTTTTCTCCAGCTAAGGAGGACCATGGTGGTGAGAATATCCCATCACTTGGAATTCAAATATCTTCCTACACCTTGTCCTTTTATCACCTTGCCAATTTGGGACCATTTGGGGGACAATGGTGTAAGAGCATCTCTTGCACACTTGGGGACCAAAGATGACACACCTAGCTGATCAAAAAGAGGCCAAAGACCAATTATTCAGAATTCTTGACTCCATTCAATCATCTTCATCCTATCCAAGATCCATTTTTCTCTCTAGAGAAGACACCACCATTTCCACCACTAAAACCACCATCTCCACCTCTAAAACCTCCATTTCCACCACTACAACCTTCATTTCCTCCACCATTCAACACCACAACTCATCTTAGAGATCCCAAATTTCACTATTCTTACCAATATCAAGAGCTTGGAGCAAGGAGAAGGAGGTGACTACCACCACATCATGTTCTTGGAGACCCATCTCCACCACCTCTTCCGGCATCATCAATAGTCACCATTTACTCTCTATCTCTTGATGTATTTGATGTTTAATAGAATGTTGAAGCTTGTGTATCTAGCTATGTGTGAGTAGTGAACTAGTTGGGGCTAGGGTTGAAAGCCCTAGCCAAACTTGCTTGGATTGATGCTTTTGTTTATAAATTGATGAAAATTCATGTTGTCATTCTCACATGCTAAGTCAATAGTTGAATGCATTACTTAGACCTAATCAATTTGAGTTATGTGTTTGCCATGACATGAAGTTTTTCCTAGAGATTGATTACTTCTAGGCAAAAAGGGAGCATGAAAGCACACCATGTGTGCATGTGAGGGTAGTGAGCTAAAATCACCTAGAGATAGGATTGGTTTGCTTGCTTGGTTACCTAAACTCTAAGCTTTATGCATTTAGGGGCAAATGATTGAGACCTATCCGGTAATTGACTTTGTCTCTAGGTAGTTAACTCTAGACTTATCCGGTTAGAGTTAATAAAATGAAAGGGGTTTAAGCCTTAATAGTCCTATCCGGATGCTAAGAGGGTAGTTGGACAATTAGCTTTGCATCATTCATATTCAATTACTTTAATGCTTGCAAGGGAGGCAAAAGGTGAAACCTGATGCCCTAACTCCCATCCATTTGATAACAACTTGTTTTGTTTAGGTTAGTTTATATTACTTGCTTTCATTGTTTCAATTTGAATAGAAACCAATCTCAAAATCAAAATCAAATCTCTACACACCATCTTGCACATACTCACCATGAACTTTGGTTCACTTGTGAGCCTTTGTTTGTGATTGTATATTTGCATATTCTTCTAGTTTTTCCTTAGGTTTTCCCTAGCTAGGAAAGGATTTACCAATCCTCGTGGGTTCGACATCCTTACTTAATCCCCTATTCTATAACTTGTACCTCTTGCACTTGAGGGTGGCTTTAATGCTAACAATGACGAAGATGTGCTAGAGGCAGAAGTGTCTTACTTAGTACAATAGGCGCATTATTGTACTTATCCCAATGCACAAGACCAGACATCTCATATGTTGTGAACTTGTTAGCTAGATATAGCTCTGCGCCAACTCGACGCGATTGGATTGGTGTAAAAGATATCTTTCGATACTTGAGATATATGAGTGATATGAGCTTGTTCTATCCCTACAAAGAGATGGATGGATTCGGACCCATCACACACCAGGAATGCCACCAACACTGGCCTGCGTCCATTCTCCCCATCCCAAAACGACATGTGTTTTGGAAGGTTTTGCTGATGTTGGGTATCTCTCTGACCCACACAATGGTCATTCCCAATCCGGTCAAGTATTCACCATGGGAAAGGACTGTGACATCTTGGAGGTCTACAGAATAGACCCTAGTCGCTATATCTTCGAACAATGCAGAGATCATTGCTCTTCACGAAGTGGTTAGTGAATGTATATGGATTGGATCCATAATTACGCATGTTCGAAACAATTGTGGTTTGAAGTCGACCACAAATGAGCCTACGAGCATTTAGGATAATGCTACTTGTTTTGAACAAATGAGGCAAGGCTACATCAAAAGCGATAACACCAAGCATAATCAACAACAACAGACTCTCCTCGAGATCTAAGTGAACTAGATTCAATCTGAGGATAGTGAGGCAGACTTGTTTACTAAGTCATTGCCCAAATCCACGTTCGAGAAACTTGTGGCAAGAATTGGCTTGCCGAAATTATCTAAACTCCCATGATCGTAGTCATCAGGGGGAGGCGCAGACATCAGGGGCAGATGTCTACATGTTCACCTCGAAACGTGAAGGGTGTGTTGTGCTCTTTTTCCCCTTCGACCGAGGTTATTTTTGTCCCACTGGGTTTTTGTTACTCGGCAAGGTTTTTAACGAGGCAACGAGAGAAGCACCGCGTTTGGGCAACACAAGGGGGAGTGTTCAAGGAAAACCTAATTTGTGTTTAGCCCAAACTCTAGGTTACTTGACCTAGTGGTAATATGATTTAATTAGAAGGATCTAGAATCCTAATCAATGTAGAATTACTTTCCTTGTATGATTGAGATTTTATGCATTGTAATCCTATATATAAAGAGGCCCCTATTATCAATGAGAATACACAGCGATTATCTCTCAATTTCTGATTCCCTAAAACAGTTGTAACAAAAAATAAAATAAAAAAATAGGCGTATAATTGTTCGAGAGGAAAGATCCCACATTAGAAAAGTGACAAAAGAAAATATAACTTATAAGAGCATCTCCAATGATAATGTTAAAATGCTTGTGTCAAATTCGAATTTGAATGCTGATGTGTCAAATGTCATTTTTGACAAATTTTAACTCCAATAGATATGTCAAATTTAAATATTATTTTATTATTTTTCAGTGTATTTTATATAAGAAAAATCAAGAGAGCTTTTTCTCTTTCTTCTCCATCTTCTTGTTCTCTTTCTCCATCCTCATCCCCAGATCGGCATATCCCATTCTGTTTCTACTTTCTTCCCTTTTCTTTCATCATCCATCATCTTCCTCTATCTTCTTCTCCTTCTGGTTCTCTTCTTTGTCTCCTCCTTTTTCTGCTCTTTTGTCTAAATCTCTATCTTGCCCTTTCTATCCATCCCTATATGCACAACCATGAACAGAGTTTTGCTAGGATGAACTATTCTTATACTTATTGAGAATTTGAGATTGATTGCTTTTTTCCTGCTAGGATGTGAATGATGAATCTGGGTGTTCTACAATAGTTGTTCTAATTGGTGATTGTATTGGATCCGATTGTATTTGCTTGGGTTTAAGCAATTGGGTCAAAGAACTTGGTTTAAGCATCTTCAAAGAGAGAGAGACGAGAAAGAAGGGAGAAGGAGAAACAAACATGAAGAGATCTTGTACATGCATATTCCCTTCTTGTTTCAGTATGAACTCTTTGATAGAATTAGAGTTTCTTAATAGATGAAGAACCCATCTATCTATACAGCTGCTTTCAATAAGATAAATTTGACTAGAAAGCTTGAAAGTGTCTATGGAACCAGAATGAAGTAAGAGAACATGATCAACAATATTCTCAAATATTTTCGTTGTCGTTGTACCATCTATCTTCTTTGGTCTTGTTCTGGGTACGAATAAAGAGAGAGAGAGAGAGAGAGAGAGAGAGAGAGAGAGACAAGAAAGAAGGGAGAAGGAGAGAGAGAGAAAGAATAATAATAAAAAAAGACAGACGAGTTTGGGTCTGTCAATTTTGACAGTAAGAATTGAAATGTCAACATATCTGTTGGAGTGAATTCATCTTTCATTTATAACCGTTGGGCATTCCATGTGGCAAATGACCGCTCCAAGACCATCTCCAACGGAGAAGGTTTGTTGCCAGATGGACAACGCAACAGTAGGAAATGACATAGCAATCCATCTCCAACAGATCTGTTAAATTCTACATGGATTTGACATATCAACCTAATCTGTCAAATTTGACAGATCTCTCCAACTCTGTCAAATTTTTCTTTTCTCCCTCTTTCCTTTTGTGTTCTTCTCTCTCTCTCTCTCCCAGAACAAAGCCGCTCATCGCAAACCTTCATGAATCGTTCTCCGATTCTCGTCTCTCTATTTGGTCCTACCATACCAGAAACAACTATGGCGAATACTCATGAATTTCTGGAAAATAATCGCGAAGTTCAATTTAGATATAAGATTTGGGTTTGGTGAGATAAGCAAATTCAAGAACATCTGACACCCAAAAGCATATCAAAATGAATCCCAATAATTCGATCTCTTTTACTTCTTCTGTTAATCAAGCTTTGCTTGTGTTTGTCTTTGAGAGAGAGAGAGAGAGAGAGAGAGAGAGAGAAGAAGGATGAGGAGGAGAAGGAGAATACAGAGAGTTTCTTCTCATACCCAAAATGGTTGCAGCTGGGCACCAGATAGAGAAGAAAGAGAAATTTTATTTTTAATAAAATATTTTTTGAAATTGAGGATTTTTAGACCTTTGGAAGTTATGAGAATTCATGTGTTATTGTTTTTTGAAAGAAATGGGGAGATTTAAACAGAAGGAAGAAAGTTGCAGAAGACCAAAAGGAACTAAGAAACAAAAGGAGAAGAAGATAGAGAAGAATGAGAAACGTTTTTCTCTTTATTATAAAATATTCTGAAAAAAAATAAAATAAAATAACATTTAAATTAGACTTATCTACTGAAAGAGAAGTATGTCAAAATTGACAACTGCCACCTCAACCTTCAAATTCAAACTTGACACAGGCATTTTAACTCAACCATTGGAGATGCTCTAAGTGGGTGACTCTTACCCAATTGTACCGAGACATTTTGTGATAAAAACTCAATACCTAATGGGTGGTTAAGTTGAGACAATATCGGTACAATGGTGAGCCACGTGCCACGCTTGTCTCTGTTTAACATGGTATCAGAGCGGGTCCATCTCTAATTGCGTCTCCAATTATCATGGGCCCGAATTTGGGTTCCTTATATTGCTATTGAAATATTTTGATTGGATTACTACCAAGTGTCCGATATGGGCCTTAGATTATATTGACCAAGTCTCCGATATGAGCCTTGTGTCTTAATTTCTATTGTGGAAATTTTATTGTTAATTAATTTCACGTGCAGTCCTAGAGTTAGGTTGCACCTGAGTGGGCGTGTTGGAGAGGAAATCCCACATTGGGGAAGTGACAAAAGAAAATATAACTTATAAGTGGGTGGGTAAGAGTTGAGATAGTATTGGTACAATGGTGAGCCACAGCCACGCTTGTCGCTATTTAAGTATTTAACAATAACCGCGTCCCATTTGCGCAAAAGAACTATAGAAGTAAAATAAAATTACTATCAAGTGAGCACACGTATGGAACCATGAATCACTGCGACAAACTTCCGACAAGAATAAGTGCAAATTAAGAAAATAAAACCAAAACCCTAAGCAAGTAGTAAACTAGTAAATAGTAAAAAGGGGTTTGGATTTTTGTGGGAACTGAACTGACATTAGGAATGATTAGTGTTGAGAATTAATGCATGGAATACAATTATAGTGATGGAAACTGTAGTATATAACCATAATGATTAACATGGAAACACAGAGCAAAGCATATGGGTTTTTGTAGGCACAATCGGAGGAAAAGGTTTTCTATAGTCTCTGGCTTTGCTTTTGATCGATAATGATGGCACTCTTTAGTAGTAGTAGTCCACTTGCGAACATGTGACCATCGCATTATCACTCTCAGGCGACATGCTCCGACATCCAAACGTGTGAGCATCATGGCTCCGATCTCAATTTCTCCGCCACCACCACCACCAGCGCCGTGTGAGGATGCAGAATCAAACCCTACGGCTTTTTCTGTGTGATCGAGATCTGATCCAGTACTAATTTCTATACGATGGCAGCATACACAATAATAGCTTGGAAAGTGGTTAACCTTTTAATTTTTTCTAGAAGCCATTTTAGCATACACAATAATAGCTTGGAAAGTGGTTGCCCTTTTAATTTTTTCTAGAAGCCATTTTAGCTTTACTGTAATTTCACATCAAGCTTTGGTAATGATATTCCACGATCCACATACAGTGTGACACATGATTGAATATATCAATCATTATGTTACCAAAGCAAAAGAAGGAAAGAAAAAATTCAGCAATTTTATGGGGTGATTACCAATTTGTACTCAGCAAAAGGTTTCGGAACCAACATTGAATCCTGTTTCTGTGTTTGTAAAAGTGCAATTTATGAAAAATAGTATGTGCTACGCAACATATTGATACGGCAAAAAGGGAAAATATACTTTTTGTTACATAAACTTGAACTTCTAGTCTATAGTCGTAACTCCTAACACACTTCACCACCCCCTTCACCACTCTGACTTGATCCCAAAGACTTTAACAAGAGGGAGATTTTGGAAGGGTTCTTGTGTGCGCCTAGATTGGCCTTTGCTTTTCTAAAGACTTCAAGGTTAGAGCTTCATTTTGCATGATTGGGTTGGGCCACTCTTTCACAGCTTTCCCTGCAAAATTCTATCACTCATCGTTCACAGGCCCAGTTTATCCTGAACAAAATGTTTGTTTTTTTCTCTTTTAACATTCATATAAAGTCCAAGTTTATCTAATAATACGATTGTGGTGCATTTTCAATGGTCGCTACTTTATAGTAGTCACGCTATACCATTCACATGAAGGGCATTTGGTCTAGTGGTATGATTCTCGCTTTGGGTGCGAGAGGTCCCGAGTTCGATTCTCGGAATGCCCCTTTTTTATGTTCTTTTCATACACTGAAGTTTGTAATTTACACCATAAAGATATCGAAGATCAACTCATTCATTTTCAATTTAGCTAGCAAATGCAAGGGAAATATATTCTGACATCCTGAAGGGCTACTTAGAAGCTTCAAGGCTTACATTCTTAATGCTTTCCTCTCAAATTAAAAACCATATTTAACAACAGTGAAAGATGTGATAAGTGAAAAGGTGTGACAATAGATTACAAAGTCCCAACTTTTGGGCATGATATTAATGGGACACAGCAGCTAGCTTCAATCTTCATCATCCTCATCATCGTCATCTTCATCATCTTCCTATAATTGGAAAACTCAATCTATGTTAAGGATGAACATAGCAACTGCTGAGACAGGGAATATAGAGAAAACTAGCTTCTAGTTGGAATCTGATTGAACTATCTCAGCTGAATTAAATCTACAATAAGTCAAAAAGTTCATGGATTCATGGAAGTCAAAAGTTGAAGTTTAATTTCTATCTTTAGACCACCAACCATCCAACCCAGCTCTCTAATCATTAGAGACTTCTTGATACTGCAATGACTCCTGAGGGTAAGTAGCTAGATTGCTTTACTTTTTCCTAAAGAAAAAAAGGGAAAGAAAACCCCAAAATGTATTTTTTAATCAAGTACCACTAACTATAAAATGGCAATAGTGGAACACTCATTTCCAAGTTCTTGACTTGTTACTTTGCCAGTGCAGTGGCAAAAGCAAGAATGAATCATGAATTTTGTGAAAACACATGATTTGGACATTAAACTAGTATAAAGTTTCTTGTAGGAATTAGAAGAAATGCAAAATTGGAATTCATTTTACCATTAAATGTTGGTAAGAATAATAAAATGCAGCTCAAACGTTCGATCTACTAATCTAAGAGTTGAATTGACAGAACCCTCGAGGAACATAAAATGATAAAACAGATATTCTCAATATCATCATGCGTGCAAGATATGAAAAATATCAAAAACCAATGTAATAGGCAGTAGTATAACATAGGCAGTAGTATAACAAGAAGTCATAGCACTGAGGATTACCTCCCCACTCTCCTCATCTTCATGGGTCACGCTGGCTTTTGGTTTTTCAGGTTCTTCATCATCATCACCATCCGTATCCTCCTGATAGAGATTTAAGAGGGTCAGGAAAGTACAGACAAAGAAACAATGAAGGGCCTGTTCCAGTCTTAGTACAAGTCAATTTTACCTGTTTAGTGTTGTAGGCATTCATAAGTTTTTCATACTCCGTTTTCCTTTTAGCTGCTTTAGCTTCATATGGAGCTTTCTCCTATCAATAACAAGTACAGAGATGAATTAGGAGAGACATGCAAGAGACTGTTCATCAAAGAAAAGCAAGGAGGAATCCACAGAAAAATAATTGAACTTAAAGATACTCGGATATAATATGTCATTTGCACTGCACTCTCTTCAGTCTCTTAGTCTTAACTAATTAATACTGTGCTAGGTTTCAAACTTGGTAAACAATCCAAGATGACAAATTCAAATTCCGACTTTAAGCATTCAGGCCCCATGTCAAGTAACGCCAACTGGCAACTAAGAACTATACTTGAATGATATTGACAAGTATACATATCAAAGTTCAGAAGTCATTGAAAACGGTTATTCAGGTTACTTTTATATGATATTTAGTACTTACTGCAGCAGACATAGATTTCCACTTTGCTCCGCCAGCTTTCCCCACCTTCACTCAAAAAGCAACCACCAGTAATCACATCAATATCCAACTCCATAAACTAAATACAACACTTTCTGCTAAATGGTAAACAAAGTAAGATAGCTGCTTACAGCTGACACAGCTTTCACATTCGGGTGCTCTTGCTTGTAAGTTATTCTGAACTCTTCACTGCATCAACATTTGAAAGCTAGCGTCTTATTAAAGGCTCTAGAGAAATAGTCAACAACGTGTTATGACTGTTATCTAATGCCTAAAATATGAAAGTACTTACAGAAAAACAAAAAAAGCACTAGCAGGCTTCTTTGGTTTGTTAGGGTCCTTTTTGGCCGATTTTGAGTTCTTGGCCAATTTTCCGCTGCTCTTGTTAACCTCAGCCACTGCCTTTCGCTTTCCCACCTTTCTGAATTGAAGGAAAAAAAGAAAGAAAAAAGAATGACACCCCAACTTCCACTCCAAAAAGTAATCAAGATGAAGTTAAATTTCGGTTTAGAGAATTGCCTGTCGTCAACAGGCTTCAATACTTCTTTCTTGTCCTTCTTCACAGTTCCTTTGCCTTTGGCAGCCTTCATTATTGTTTCTTAATAGACTGATTACTGGCACAAAGCAATTTAATTCAACATCACTGCCAAGTCCAACAAGAGCTATACTTGGTAACAATCGACAAAATCCTAAGCATGGACTTCATCAGATTATATGAGTGATCAAAGCTATAGAACCATCCTCTATCAACATCAAAATTATAACTCTAACAATCGGTGACAATCAAGACCAAGTGATCAACTTCCAGGAAACTTAAGCAAGTTATACTAATAGTATTGATCAAAGAAAAAAAAAACTTCTTTATTTTTCAGTGGTCAAACAGAGTTCATACCCAGATAAAAAGAAAAAACACAACTTGAAAAGTAGACTGATCATGCACCCAGATGGTCAAAATTGCCAAAAAGCAAATGAATTGTACAAGCAAGTCATCCACATAATCAAAGCTCAAGAAAATAGTAAATTCTAGAGAATAAATATTCAAAATTGAAAACCTAGAAGAAGAATCACATACCTCTTGTTTTGCAGAGAAGGGAAAGCAGAAGAGAAGAGAAGAGACTAGAGTAAAGCAAGTTAAAGCAAAGACAAAGCCGAAAGGTAAAGATATTTGTGTGGGAGGTGATCAGGTCCAGTAGAGAGGGGATAGATGCAAAGCAGATATTTGTGGGAGGTATAGTACATGACACCTGGAGACTTTTTGGAACTATTGAGCTGGTTGACCTTGTACGGGATAAAGCCATGCATACATACACCAAGCTCAAACACTCGCTTCTGATTGGTCCGCACCTAAACCACAGTCAAAAGAGTTTTTTTTTGGTACAAAGCAGCCACAGTCAAAGAGTTGAGGTTTTTTTTTTTTTTTTTTTTCCTTATAATTTATTTATTTATCAGTAGCTAGACGCTCCGTCACTTCAATTACGTTAATGAGTTGGTAACAAATCCATTTAGTCAATATCGAATTCACGAGGGTATCCTAGCAAAGATTTGTTTGACTCTCGCCGTATGCGCATGAATGTGAATGCCCCTCAAATTTACTGGCTACAAACTGATTGAAATTGAGACTCGAACTCTAAATATGACAGTTTTATGCTAAAATGCTCGATTAACCCTAAAACAACGGGTGGTTAAAGTGTTGAGACTTGTTAAAATTAGGTTTGGAGAGTGGATGTCACAGTCGTATTATTTTTTTTCTTTTTTTCGTGAGTGTACTCTTTCTCTGTCAGTAATAGAACAGGCTCCACAGTCTGTCCGTTGACGAAGATATCGATCTTCTTCTCAAACTGAAAAGTGAAAACAAATGGATGGGCTATAACCCATTTAATTGACTTTGGGCCAATCGTAAAAGTTGTTGGTATACTCGTTGTTGGGCCTATCGTATACCAACAATTATCAGCTGAGATGTACTTATTGCATGGCTCGACATGAATATAATTAAAAATCTCATACGAGCTGTTTTTACTAGCATTATACTTGAAGGTTGAAACTAGTCCAGTTAGCTCTTCTTCTTCTTCTTTAATTTTTTTTATTATTTATTTTTGTTTGCAACAGTAAGTTTGTGTGTATTGTTTTTTCCCAAATTAGCTCAAATGCTCAAAATCTATGTAATCGAAGTCGAACTAGGTGGAGTATAGAAAACTACGTATTTTTCTGTTCAATTATAAGTTTGAAAGGGTATAGTTAACTTTTAAATGTTTTCAAAAAATATTTCCTATTGAATTAATCGGAAATATTTGGAAATCAAACTAGAAAAAGAGTGGGATCATCTGAGTTCCACCTTTATACCGTCCACTGTATATTAAGAGTTCATAGCATAACTTCAACTAAGACTTTTGAACTAAGAAACGGAGTTCTTAGCTTGTGTATTGTACATTAAGAGTTCATAGTAACTTTAACCAACACGTTTGGGTTCACAGAATGAGGTTCTTTTGTGTAACAAAGATTTACATGAAATGTCTCTATCGAATGTGAAAAATCAACACATGATTCAGAGCACTCAAATTTGACATGAAAGACGTGGGTATCAAAGTAGGCACAATCACGTACACAAGACCTAAAAAGGAACCACATTGCAAAATTACCATATAGGGTACCCTTCCAGAATCACAAACCACCATTTCATATCCCTTCAAGCAATGTGAGGAGAAAAAAAGTTTCAAGCATGCATCCAACAGATAAGGCAAGCCAAACATTATAAGGTCCAAAATATTCACCTCTCACATCCTTCTCAGAATTTATTCCTCACCCTCTTCCCTACTTTTACATATATAGTTAACCAGCTCATTCTTCCTCTACTTAACAGTCCCACCACACCTCACTGCTCAGACCAACCATGGCCACCACCACAGCTGCCATCACGTCACGTTTCTTCGGAGCTCAACTTCAAAACCCTAGCCCTAGCTTCGGAAAGTTCCAAGCTCTCTTTAGCTTCGGCAAGAAGTCACCACCACCGCCGCCAAAGAAGGCCCCCAAGAAGCCGGAGACCGACAGGCTTGTGTGGTTCCCCGGTGCCCAACCACCCGAATGGCTCGATGGTTCCCTCGCAGGCGACCGCGGATTTGATCCATTCGGGCTGGGGAAGCCGACGGAGTACTTGCAGTTTGACTACGACGGGTTGGACCAGAACCTGGCCAAGAACTTGGCTGGTGATGTGATCGGGACCAGGATCGAAGCTTCGGACCTCAATCCGACGCCGTTGCAGCCGTACACGGAGGTTTTCGGGCTGCAGAGGTTCAGAGAGTGCGAGCTGATTCATGGGAGGTGGGCAATGCTTGGCTCTCTTGGAGCTCTAGCTGTTGAGGGTCTCACTGGTGTTGCATGGCAAGACGCTGGGAAGGTAATATTAAAGTTAATTTCTCCACGTTAAAAACTTCCTAATTTTTTGATTCGATCATAATGCAATGTGTTTAGGCGGGTCAGGCACATTATTTTGCTCAAAATTATAGATTACGGTTAAGTGCAGAAAGCTTAAGAGATCACTAGCTAAGTTAGTTTTGATCAATCGGAAATAGATCATCTTTATGAAAAATCAAGCAAGTACTCCAAAGCACCAATTTTTGTTTTTGTTTTTAATTTTTTATAAAGGCTTGGATAGGTAAGGAAGAGATCCTTCCTATCCTCTTATATTAAGAAAATAAAAACAAGAGTACAAAGGAGAGGGAGATCAAAACCAAAACCTCCCAAATGAATCAGAAAAAGCAAATATGAAACTAACGAAAACGAAAGTTTGGACGACCCAAGTAGTCTCTATTAAGTGTGCAAGTATGAAGGGTGGAATAGAGTCCCACCAAACCAAGCTCGTAGAAGTAGTACCAAAATTCGCTAATTTTTGTTTGATAAAATATCTTATTTTAAATTGCAATTGTATGAGATTATGAGCTTCACTATGCACATATTTTTTTAACAAGCTAAAGATAATTTCTTTTAGAGAATGGAATTCGCACTCTCTAATTTATAATCCACATTTATTCTTCTATTTTTTTGGTTGAAATTCTTATATAAAAACAAAGTTTTATTATTATTATTATTTTTTATTTTTTATTTTATCAAGAAGAAATTCATTAATAATATAAAGACAAAGTTTACGTTACTAAAAACAAAATTTAAATTACTAAAAAACAATAATGTAAATTGAAATCCTTGTTATTCAAGTACAAACTTGAATGAAAAACCTAAAGCAAACTTCTATTTTTCATTCATGGCTCAATATTGTCATAGCCCGGCTATTCGGGTGAGTCATTTTGTAAACTTTCCCTACTTTACATTTAATGGATTGACACCCCATTTGATAAAAACAAAAAAAAAGTTCAAACTTTGTTTCTATGTTTATCATATATATACTAACTAGTTTTCACCTATCATAGGGTGAGGTTTAAAATTTGAATTCTCTCTTCCATGATTAAGAAAGAAGAAATTGTATGTCTATTTTATAAATCTTTCAAAGAATAAACCTTCATTAAGGTAGCAAGTAGGATAAATTAAGATGATGTGTGGAGGAATAATAAACCTTATTTCCATGAGACAATGAATCGTACCTTGTATCTTGTATGCATATGGAGCTGAAATACCTATCACTGTTGTTTGCTCATCGTGTCTTCTTGTAATCCATTCAAGAAATACCTGTCACTGTTTCATGCATGATGGTCCTCGCTCCCTATTGAGGTAAGGTCGTAATTAATGATCATGAATGTGATGACAATGATAGGTAGACCATGACAAATTCAATTTAATTTCATTTGTTCTCATTTCGTTTGTCTATTAGGGCCTAAGTAAATTTCATAACTGTGGAAAACAATCTATACCATGATAAAATGGAGGACTTGTTGGCGAGAATGTTAATTTACTCATGTGTATCTTATATATATACAGATTAGTATATATGGTAGAATATTTTGTGTTTAAGATGTTAGTTGTTTCATTTTGTTCAATTTTTCCAACCATGACAGGTTGAATTGGTTGAGGGATCATCCTACCTTGGTCTTCCACTTCCCTTTAACATCACCACCTTGATATGGATCGAGGTGTTGGTACTAGGGTACATTGAGTTCCAAAGGAATGCAGAACTCGACCCCGAGAAGAGGCTATACCCGGGTGGTAAGTTTTTTGATCCATTGGGTTTGGCCGCCGACCCAGAAGAGAAGGAAAGACTTCAACTGGCTGAGATCAAGCATGCTCGTCTGGCTATGGTGGTCTTCCTTGTTTTCGGTATTCAAGCAGCTGTGACCGGAAAAGGACCTATCAGTTTTCTAGCTACCTTTAACAAATAACCAATTCACATATCAATCTTATGAGTTCATTCATCTCTCTTCCTTTATCTAGCTAAGACCTTCTCTTATATATATGCCATTATCTTTCTCTTTTTGTATATGCACATTCTTAAATAATTGCTATGATTATGTTTCCCTGTGTAATATACTGCACTTACATGCATGTACTCAGTTTTTGCTCTAAAGTCTTGACTCCCAGAAAATATGATTTCTTATGGCAGTAATTTGAAAACAGATCGAAATACTATGTGAATATATGTATTACTTATGGCCTTAATCTATAGTTCTATACTGTCCACCTTAATAATCTATGGCTCTATGCACAGCTGAGAAAAGAAACAGGACAAGAATACACATCATGTACTTAAAAAATGACCCTACAAAATGGATGAGCATTTGACTTATAGCTAGGTTGAAGAACTTGAGGACTTATAGGTTATTAGGTTGAGGACTTTGCAGAAAGAGAAGAGAGACACCTCCCTTTATCACCTCCAACTCCAATAACTCCAATAATGCTCATTACAGTAATAAACATGTAAAACAATTTGTTAAGATTTGGTAATTTATATATAACATTGCTTTGCAAATTTAGTGGGTGCTAGCTTGCCTAAAAACATCTATAGAATTCAATCTTCCCAACCCTTCTTACCCACTCCTCCCCAATCATAGCAAATATATAGTTTATTGGACAAGGGGCAATATTTGCTTCCACTAGCCTTGGAATTTTGCTAGAAAATTAATCTATGGATACTAAATATAATTTGCATTTACAAGTCAAATTCCGGGCAGGTGCCTTATTTTAATTTGTCATGCATGTACGTCCAGAAGACTTTGAGAGGTCTCTCCAAACTTCTTTTTAAAGAGCTAGATGTGCCATTTACCAAAACAAGTTAAGAACTCAATAAATTCATGAGCATATCCATTTTCAAAGGAACCCATCAAGATCAGTGATGTCTTTGTAAACACGGCAACATGCATCTCATTCAATTGGTCTGTGAGCATATGCCACAAGCATCACCTAACCAAAATGTACATAATTCCATATCTAAATAAGCAACGGTAGAGATTGTTTCAAAAAATAATTTTAAACATAAGTTTTACACGCATTGAAGCACATCACCACCGTAATAACTATTCTAAAAATTTCTCTTAAATTTTGGTCAAAATTATGATTTCCAGCCAAAAAATCATTGGAAACAGTCAAACAAGGGCGGACCTATTATACAGTACGACAGGTCCCTCTACAATTAAGAAACAAACCATTAGTTTTGGTTTTCTAATGAAGTTTGATAGGTCTAATTTACATAATTCAATAGTAATGTAATGTGAATTACTCATTTCCTTTTATGAAATTGTTAGCAAGGTATTAAATTTTTCATATTTATGATAGTTTTGTTATTTAATTATTGAGTTTTTTTTTTAAATTTTTTATTTTACCTTAAAAATTTGTATATTTAAATTTTATTTCTTGAACCCACCAAGGCACCAAGTGTCAAATCCTGGTTGATTGAAAAAGTCATGATTTTAAAGCAATTTAAAAAGTGATGGATCAAAAATATTGACTCAATTTCTTTTACGATTTTCCAAAGTAAGAAAACCGAGAAAATCATTTAAAAAAACGACTTGAAAATTTTGAGGCTTGGCACTTAGAAGATCTCCTAAAAATATTGTTTACCAATTGTGAGATTATGACACGGAAAATTTTCATAAACAAAAAGGTATTAACAAAGTTTGGAATACTTCAGCATGCCACGACTACTTCCATGACACCTCCAAAGTGCCAAATCATTTTAAGGTTGTTATTTTTTTAGATTTTCTTAATCTATAATCTCACTATCGATAAAACATAAATTTTATAATGCACTCTACTCGAAGGACCTTATAAATCTCAAAATGATAAACACGATTCACATTTAGAATTAATACTCGACAAAATACCAAAATTTAATCAACCGATTGTTCGTGAATCCAACACAAAAATGTTGAAATCAGAGGTGACGATTGCATACAACTACGAATTATGAAGACATTTTTAATCGAAAGATTTAATAGCGAGTAAAATTGGCAAAAATACCGTAGCAGACACGTCTTGTCAGGTTCCACTTTTAACATAGAGAAAGTGATACACTTGCCCAATGCGATTGCTTCTCGGTCCACATTTCTTTCAACTGCAGACTCCATTACCAGAACTAACAGAAAACCAAAGGTAATATTTACAGTGATTCTCTATTGTCTTTGTTTTATCCATTTCTTGTTGCCCAGCAGATTCATCTTCGTCAATATTGCTCACTTCTCTTTATTGAAAAGTAGAGAAATAATACATCTGTTTGGGTTTTCTTGGATTTTAACGACGACCCTTTATCTTCATCTTCATCTTGGTTCCAAAGTGTTTAGCTTTTTGGGTTGAGGGTGTGGAGGTATGGGAAGGTTGTTTGTGCTGAGTCTCGAGGGGAAGATCTATAGCTGCAAGCACTGCCGGACCCATCTTGCTCTTTGTGAAGACATAGTTTCCAAGGTTGTTGATCAATTAAAGACTCAAACTTTGATACTTTCTTTAATTTTGTGGTATTCTCTTGGATTTCATTTGGGTATTGATGAGTTGTTGCCTTCTTTTTGGGTTCTGTGTTTGTTTTTGGTTTTCTAGTTAGATAATATACATGCTGTTAGTTTTATGGAATCATGAATTGAATGGATTAGTTAATCTGGTTTTGTGATTGCAGATCAATGTTTTTTTGCTTGATTTTGATTTTTTTTTGTTTTCTCCAACTTCAAAAGTAAAGGAAGGTTAAGTGGGTGTTCAATCATGGAGAACAGAAAAATCTTTATTAGAGTGATAGTTGATCGGTTGATCCCCTTGTGGTCCTTGATGGTTAGATGGTTAGTGGGAGCTTAAAATGCTTTTATATTTTGTTTATTCTCTCTTAAGTTTGTGTGGTTTGACTAGAATCTAGGTGTTAGATGAGTAACTTGTTTTGCATATAGTTCATGGTCGAGTTGTGTTTTTGTTAAAATTTATTGTGAGAGAAGGGATGTCTATAATGTATGGGGATCCTATATCATCCATGGGAGTTTAAATTCTGTGCAAACATAATGCTGCATTGGATTATCTTTCTTGGGGGTTGGAGTTTGCAAAGAACTTGAATCTGGTTTTAGTGAAGAGGATAGCTGGGATAAATTAGAGAAGCTGGCTTATGAGATAGCTGTTAAAATTTGGGAGTCCCAGCACTCTGTAATACGTCATGTCATGTGAGATGGTGTTTGTGGTGCTGTATTAGGCATATTTAGAGGCTGTGATCAAGTAGCATAGGAACTACCAGATTTTGGTGGTTTGTTGCTTTCAAGTGTCTCTTCACTTCTACAGGTTAAGTTGGCTTCTCAAGCTTCCTAGCAAGAAGGTCATAGTGTTTGGTTCTGGCACATTCTGATGTTTGAATTAGTTGTGTCCAATCTTTCATGAATGGGTGTACTTCTGTACTCAGATATGTCTGTTAAGAACATTCAAATTAGAAGTGGTGCTACTCGCCTATATTTAATATTCAGATAAGTAATGGTGATTATTAGCTTATACTTTGATATTAGTTCAGAATTAGTAAGGCCTGCTTAGATTTTTCTTTGATGCAGTTGTCACTTCTGTAGTGTCCTTTTCTTTTGGAGTGTCCGAGAAATGTTGCTTGGTAGTTTAGTTTCAGTAGAGACACATGTTCTGACTACATCTTTTGCTTGTGTTTCATTCAGTCTTTCCAGTCCAGGCATGGGAAGGCTTATCTCTTCAGTAAGGTGTAAGTTTTTCTTGATGTTTGGGAGCCTTTTCCTTGTGTGATGGTGAAACCAAATAGCTTCAAGCATTGGTCTCGAAGTCTTATTTGTCATTTGTAGACTGTTAAGTTATGTGAACACAACAGAAATATAAATTAATCCATGGGGATGGAGTTACATTTCCTATAAGAATCAGATATAGGATAATCAACTATAATCAGCAGGAGCAGAAACAGCCTTACTCATTCAAAAACTATTAGTCTGTTATCTGCTTGCACTTGGTTGCTTTCAGATATGTGATTATCATCTCCATTTATGTTTACAGAGTGAACGTAACTTGTGGAGAGACTGAAGAGAGATTGATGATGACCGGGATGCACACTGTTGCTGACATTTTCTGTGTTGGATGTGGATCAATAGTGGGGTGGAAATATGTAAGATCAGAAAGCTTGAATTGGATTATCATGGCTTTGTGTATGTTTCTTCTCTGCTGTTACTTATTTTGAATTTTTGATGGCTTCTTTTAGGAGACTGCTCATGAAAAGGGCCAGAAGTACAAGGAAGGCAAATCCGTCCTTGAGCGGTCAGTAATCAGTAGACTAATGGAGGAAGAAACTTTGATTTCTAATCTAATTTGATTTCGTAGAATAGGTTATGAGTTTCGTTCTTAAGCAGGGTGAAGATATCCGGTCCGGAAGGAAACAATTATTGGGTCAGTCATGGAGCGCATATCGGTGGCAGCGATGCAGATGACGCTTAATTGATTAACATTCAAGACTTTCACATTCAATTGTACATTCTCTAAATCTCATTGTTCTTCGTCTTTTAAGTCATGTAAAATATCAGACTGTCGATTTCGTCATTTTCGGCAATTCTCTGCACTTTCCTTCAATAACATCAGTGTACAACATTTGATTGTTGATTGTGATTCACTTCGTATTCAACTTTGTTCTTAATGTTTGTCCTCCTCCGAACTTTCTGACTGTTTCTGCCTTCCTAATAGCCTTTGTTCTGGACTTTTGGTCTCTCTCAGTTCTGGACTTTCATGACATTAAAATATCAAAATTAAAGGGGACAAAAGAAAGACCCTAAATTCTTAAATTTTTTTTCCGTAAAATCTGGCGGGAAATACATTTTTTGATGACATCAAAATGTCAACACTCAAGGGGGACCCACTCTGAAAATCATTTTTTTACCACTTTTTATAAAAATAAAAAAAAGAATACCAAAAAGAGGAAAAGCACCCACCTTTTTCTTTTATTTATATATATATATTTTTTCTTTTTTTCTTTTTGGGTTTTGTCATTTAGACACTAATATATAATGATCAATTATTCAATTATGACCCAGTTGCTTTAAAATCTCTGAAAGAGACCAAATTAGGTAGAGGGCCTCTATCGCCTTATTGTTCATCACCCAAACATGTGCTCCCTTTTACTAGAGCTACTCGAACCTTGTGAACATCACTCTTTTATCGTTTTGATATCCGGAGTTCTATAAAATCCAATTCATTAGTTAAGACTTGAGAGTGATTCTTTCAACATACAACTGGTTTCTATATAGACCCGACTTAAAATGTAATGAAAGTAATAGACACATAAATGTATAAGAAGAAAAATTCGGAATAAAGTTAGAAAAAAGAGTTTTTGGTTTTTGTTTTTTTGGCAAGAAGAAAAAGGAGTCGTCTTTCTGCAAATGATGGGTATTTTGTCGCAACAGCTGCTCTAAAAGGCAAAGCAACTCTTACAAATTTACAAAGCTGTCATGTACCCAGCAAATATTGTAATTTTCAACCAGAAACCGATTCAGTTGAACAAAAACTTGAACATCAAGAAACAAACAAACAAACTGCAAGATGAATCTGGGTGTCAGGAACGTGTATACTAGTTCTCACTTTTATCCCCCGCTAAAATGATCGAATATTCAATTCACTTCCAATTGCAATTCATAAATCTTTCATTTGTGATGAAAGCCATTTAGGGCTCAATTGAATAAACCATTCGTTCAGCGAGCTCTTCACCTACAACTTCTGTGTATCTACTCAACTGGGATTCCAAGTAACTTAGTTCTGTGGGACCAAAAGCTTGCTTTATATCCTGCCAGCAGAAATACCCAATGTCATGAGTAAATGAAACCACAAAATCAATAAAGGCTGAAAGGGGTTGGGTTTTGAGGGGAAGTTTTAGGTAGATTGAAATAAAGGATCTGATGCTTTGAGACATAGTATAATACTGACAAAGATAGTTTGAGGATACATACCTTGAATCTCACACGAGAACCGTTCAACCCGATTAAAATGTTACCGGCATCTCCATTTTCTACATCAACATATGCCAGATGTGGTTGATTGTCAGAGCTTTCATATTCAGGCTCAATCATCCCTTCATCATACATTCTTACCTCACTATCTTGGCCAATGTCATCATGTTGTATTTCCATGACATCTTCAGAAACATCGAGTGATGAGGAGTCCCTATCTTGAGAGATGGTACAATCTGATAAAACAGCATACTTGTCTCTATCAAGCAAAGGCTTGGAAATATCAAAAGGAACCCACCTGGATAAAAATTTCAGCTTGTCAGCCACAAAAACTTTTAATGTCAGGGTACTAGCTAGATTGAAGCTTGTCTCTCAACCTGAATATTTATCACAAATATTGATAGAGCTGACAAAAATTAAAATGGAATGGCTTCACCTCCTCGAATCATAGTGATATGAGGCTTTTGAAATCAAGCTTAGATTTTGAGAAATGGATGCAATTGGATCCTGAATATGTAAGTACACTGAGACTATTAACAGCTCTCCACAGTCAGTGGCCAATTGATGGAGGTACAGAGACACTTACCGGTAACGAAGAGGGCACAGTAGCTCGGACGGGCGATACGCTGCCTTATATCTCATCTTACTGCAGGAGTGGATGTAGTAACCAAGATAATAATATTGAAGAGTGGGGCAATGGAGTTGATTCTCTTTCACCCAATTTATTTCTTGCAGTGCTGAATACTTCCCTAGTGATAGGAACGCAAAGTCTGGATCCCAGAATAAATATTTACTGGACAAGCATTTAGGAAGAATGTCTATAACACCAACTGCAACAAGTTTGCCATCAATTACATATTGCTGATGGAAAGAGCCAAAGCCACATGGGGGAACTGTACCATCATTAGTTGGGGGAATATATATTAAGGGAGTATCAACTAAGAACCTCCTATATGAGCCTTCTGCAACATGGGCAGGGGTATCATTATGCACCATCATTTGATATCTTCTATATAAGGCATACTCTTCTGAATCAAAACTGGACCTTTTAAGACGAATCTCAAGCCTCCGCCTCTTCACCTGAGTACATTCAGAGTTATTTTTCAAACTGCAGCCTTTACTTTCCGACATGGAAGCAGATCTGTTGGAGTTGCTAATGATTTGAGCACTTCCATGTGAGGGAGCAGGTTTCGTGGCAGAATAAAAATTTAAGTGTCCATTGCAAGCCTTTACTGATAGACCAGAAGTGTTCCCCAAATGATTTAATGAACTTTCTAGCTTCTCAGCAATGAGTTTTGGAGACAACCCATTCTCCTCTGCAATGTGTCCCAATTGTCTTCCCTTGTGGGATTCCTTATATTCTGGTAGACACCGTCTTATAGCAGCTGCTAGTTGAAATGCAATATTGCTGGAGTATAAGAGATCTTCAGACCCTTCAGCTAATAGCTTTCTTTTGGCTTGCAAAACCTTTTTAACAGAAGCTTTAGGAGATTGAATGTCAGGAAGCTCCCCTCTTTCTGAGCATGAACGAAATGCTTTATCAACTTGATCTGACAAGTAATTCATAATTTTCTCTTCCCCATCTTTCTCTCCACTGTTGTTGGGAGCTGAGCTTGAAACTCCAAGGGGGGTCTGGCCACGTGTATCCTTGGACGCATTTGGATCCTCTGTAGACTCCCCTGGCCGTTTACATTCCAAGGCACCATCTAAAAACCTAGGGATAGATAAAAAAAGAAGTTAAAATTATAAGACATGCATGTCTTCCAACAACTTAATATTGATATGAAATTCATATACAAGAAAAAGCTAGGCTCACTGAAACTTGAGAGTAGTTGCCATCAAGGCATCAATTAACTGATAACCACTCAAAACCTTAAATCTTTACAGAAGGTACACAATCATAACATTCTAACCTTCTAATCTGTTAAGCAACTAATGAATCATCTGAAACTCACCGAAAACAAGCTCAACATACCTCTGCATTCGTCTAGTCACCCGAAGCTGCTCTTTCGAAGCAACAAAATCATCAGCTTTCAAGCGAATAGTATAAGCAGGGCAGCACGTTTTTTCCATCTCCGGTTTGTACAGGAAACAACCAGATCTTCTCCAACCCCGGTCAAGAAGATCTAGCAACATCAAACAACCACCAACAAAAAAAAAAAAAAAAAAAAGCAAGATAAGACTGCATCATGATATCTCTCTTTCATGGTTAACACTACACTAACACAAAATCAAGCCAGCAAAACCAACCTTGATAGTCATTAATCGTAACGCTCTGCGCCCACAGACCTGCAAAATCAAACAACAAGAACTTAAAAACAAAGGCAATGACTGATCCGGCAATCAAATTGACAACGAATTCAGGCGATTTCAATTCGCAAATTCTTTCACATAATTCCGAAACTCAGTTCTAATTAGCGGAACGGATCAACCAAAACTGCGAAGCAAACGAGTGGAAAATAGAGAGGATTAGATGATGGAAGGGAAAGACGAACCGTGAGATATGCTGGTGCGAGCTTTGGATTTGCAGTAGCCGCAGGTGCTTCTGTTTTTGCCGTAATCGACGACGACGGTCTCGGCTCTGTGGTTACTGTTGTTGTTGTTGCTGCTGCTTCGGCTGCTGCTGCTGGCCTCGCTCTTCTTCATCTTCCCTGCCATTTCTCAAGAAATTCGATTCTCAGCTCAGGCTAGGATTCTTCTTCTGCAGCAGCGGCGACGGGTTTTGAGCTATCAAACGACGTCGTGCTGCGGCACGATACCAACCGTGCGACCCTCTCTACTGATCTCGCCGGCTCCGGGTTTCAATTTGTTTTTGATTAATTTCGGCTTATAGGAAAGGAAGTAAAATACTTTTCTTTTCTCCGGGGAAATTAAAAATGGAGACCAGCAAACGCGGTATTTTTATTTATTTATTTTATTTTTTTGATTCTTTTCTTTTCTGAAAACACGTAACTTGAGACTTGATCATGCATTTATAACACGTTTTCTTATCTTGAAGACTTGAATGACTAATGGATGAGTAAGAATAGATTCTTAAAGTTACGATGATGGATAATTCAGTAATTTACCTTTCACGTCGTAGTTAAGTTAACAAAATTCAAAAATTTAAAAATTCAAAAAAAAACTTGATACATAACGTTATTTATTCGGTTGAATAGGGAACAATTAATGAGAATAAATTTATGAAGGTACACCATGTGGTATAGATATTAGAAAGAGATACAATATGAAGGTATTTGTACCAATTTTAAGTGTGATATTTACTCTTATTTTTAACTCAAAAACATTTGTAGTTTTGTTGAATTGTTTTTGTCACCCATTGTTTTAGACTTTTAGTTTGAGCACATTGGACCGTGGGTAATATCCTAATATGAAAAACCAACAAAATTGACCATTATCCCAAAGAGTAGGAAAAAAACAAGGGAACTAAGCACATTTTTAGTTTTTTACAATGATGTTATAAATATGAAAAAAATATATATATTTAAGTATTCTTGACACTGGAAAGCTCAAAAATCTAAAAATAATCCTCACAAGGAAGTGTATATCACATATAAAGTCTAAAGAATATAAGCTTTCTGAAACTATCATTTGCATTAACATGTCTTTTGGATCCTAAAAGTACAAATAAAGAGTCTAATAAGTAACAATGTAAAGTTAAAACCAAGCATAAATAATTAAGTGAGAACGTAAACTCAAGACTATGTACTTTGAACATAATAATGTAATATTTATTGTTATTAGTCTATAAATAGTTTTTTTTGTTTTTGTTTTTGTTTTAGTTCAAATGACTTCCATTGATAGAACGGTTCGAACAACACATACAAATGGTCCATATAGACACCCGGTACCATTCACTGTTACAAATCTTGCTCAATTATTCAAATAGCTTGCCAAAACTAAACCTAAATTAGGCTCACAAAAAATACTTTTGACTTGAGCCTCCCTTTGCCAATGCACGCAATTGTGGTGCACCAGAAGGATCAAATATGTAGTGCAAAAACATAGCAGAGTTTAGAGAGCAAGCTAAAAGACCAACTTACATATTACTCAATCTCTTTGCCCTTACCCTTACTTGAAGGGCTAGAGGAACATGGTGAATAAGTGAGACTCAACGGAGGAGCAGATTCCTTGTCGTTCTTGGTCTTTGGTGGATTTTTATTTCAGGCACCAAGAGGACGCCCCCATAGCTCCTCGGTGACCAATCCATCACCCATTTCGGTTGCAAATAGTTGTGCCGTATTGGAAGAGGAGATCCGGTGGATCATCTTTCATGAAGAGAGGTCGTGGTTGAAGATTTGTTAACCACACAGGATCTTGGTTTGCTGGCAAGTGACGGCTTGAGGCCGAGAGAACACGGCTTGGCTTCGGCATCGAGCGCCATAGATGTAGCCCTTGGTCATGGCGGCTAGGGTTTGGAAGGAAAAGGGATGGGAGGCAGAGAGCCATTTTTTCTTGAAGACCTAGAATTATTGTTGTCTTGTCTGAGAATTCAAGTTATATTAGTCTATAACTAGTTGACACTTAACGGTACTAGTTTATTCTAAATTTTTTCTTATATGACTGAAAAGTCATATTTTTAAATTTTTTTTTTTCACTAGAAAAAGTAGGGGAACTTTTTAGAGATTCCTGACATAAATCAGGAAAATAGAAATGCTGAAGATCAAAACATACTAGAGTATATGGTTCAAGAAAATCTCGGAAGTCCCTCTAGTCAGAAAATACACAAAAATACATGGTCTAAAATGCAAATACACCCCTTTCAAAATTCAAAAACAAAAAGGAAATAGAATAAAAAAGAGGGCATTATCGTGATTATCCACCCACCAAAACCCACAACCTGCAAAACGTAGGCTTTAAGTGAGGAGAAACGACCCGACCTCTACCCGGCACCTTCATTTTCACTTTCCCTATTTCGGACTCCAAATCTCCCTTATTTACCATCTAATGCCACTCCTCGTCTTCCCCCCCCACTCTACTGTGAAATCTCTGATCTTCCAACCTCGCTTCTCCTCTCTCTACACCTCCCGCTCACCTCTCCTAGGTTTGAAGCTTAGCTTCGCAGCAATGGCGGCGCTTCCTTCAAGCTCAGTCTCCATCGTCTTCTAGCTCCAGCGCACCTGAGCTTCGTTCCTCAACAATGGCGGTCCGTTACAGCTGAGGAGTGTTCCAAACCCTTATCTTTCCTCAGCGTTCTTCCGCTCCCGTACAGTTTAAGCTATTGGAAGATAGTGAAGCAGACTCGCAATTCGTGGCCGTCGAATTTGTGCAGGGATTGATTGGGCTTCGGTTTCAGATCTAATGCCTCTGAGATTCGTTACTTAGGGTTTTCGGTGACGAGGAGAGCACGTTTTGGTTGAAAGGGATTGTTATTGTTGGAGTGGTGGTTGGAAATTAGGTGTTAGGGTTTAGGAATTTTTTGATTTTTGATTATTTATTTATTGTTGATCCGTGGAGTTTGGGTCGTCGGAGATATGAATCGGAGTTTTAGGGCTCAGGAGTCGCAAATGCAGGCGATGATGAAGCAGAGGCAGCAGCTCAGGGCCTCAATGAGGAAGGAGAAGGAAGAAGAGCTGGCTTTGTTTCTAGAGATGAAGAAGAGGGAAAAGGAAAGGAACGATCTTCTTCTCAACAGTTCTGAAGAGTTTGATGCGCCATTAGGTAATTTTAAGTCTTAATGTTTTGAATTTCGGAGGGCAATGTAGGATTTCAAATTCAGTTTTCGTAATCCTTATTGTGGTTTTTGCTCGAATTGGTGCTGTATTAGTGTAATACGTAGCTTGAAATTGTTTGGAAATGTGGGTTGAATAGTGTGGTTGTTTCGACATTTGCAGGGGCTAAACCCGGAACTTCTCCCATTTTTAATATATCCTCATCAACGCCGGCGCCTGCACGCAAGACTGGAGCTGATGATTTTCTCAATTCTGAGAATGATAAGAATGACTATGATTGGTAATGTGATAGTATAGTTTACATTTTCTCTATAGAAGTTGAGTTTTAGCTGAGAGGGTTCTGATAGATAATAAGGGAGGCAGTATTGGGTAGTTTTTGTTTCAAAGTGAGAATAGACCAAATTAGCAGGCAACTTTAAGTTTCATATATAAGGTTGTTTATGTGATTACGATTCTGATATTTCTCTGCAAAGTATGGAATTTTTACATCAGGCTTGCAATATCCCTTAAATTCAGGATGGATACGGATTTGGAGGGTTGTCCCAATTATGTCTGGCATTTGAAATAGTTTGGATTCTATAGTTTCTACAAGGTCCAATTTTTTTTTTTTTTTTTTACATATTACATGCTTAATGTGGGTGTTGCTAATCTTTAAGGTGGCCAAAACCTGCTGGTTTTTCCTTTGTCTTGCTTCTCACACCATATATATCTACACCACTGTTAAATTTACTTAAATATGCTAATGTTTGGGATGTGAACTTCTGAGGAAGGCAATGCATGTCCACAGTGTTTTTAGTTTTAATTCTTTACGGAAACTCATTTAATTCTGTTCTTAAGAGCATATTAGTATCATAGTTTAGGAGAGATGCCAATTGGTTTTTTAAATTGGGTCTTATTAATATGTTCTGCTTTAACTGAAGTTATTATGTCGTGTTTTTTTCCCCCGCTTCAGGCTTTTAACTCCGCCTGGGACTCCTCTTTTCCCTTCATTGGAAATGGAATCACATAAGACCATGATGAGTCAGCTTGGAACCCCAAAGGCACGTCCGACTGCACTCAAATCTAGAGTAAGCATTTCTTATGAGCTGGGTAGTAATTCTTATTCTGGAGTGGTTGAGCATGTGCATAAATAGTTGGTAGACTTGGGAACTTAGCATCCGTATGTGAAGTCACAATTTCATGTGGAATTGATTTTGATTCTCCTTTTTTATTTGCCAAGTAATTAATACACTGGGCAGTTATTAATCCTCAAAATATGCAATAGGAAGCAGAAAAGGTCAAAACATGTTCACTGTGAAGCTTAATTGGCAGTTACATGAATGTTTGAACTATTGAACTCTTTCACATCTGTCAAACCAGCTATTACATTGCTCAGCTTATAAATTGCATTTGAAAAATTTACTTGCCTATAACATTTAAGTTGAGCACATTTTACTACTGTTGAACATAGAATGTTGAAATCTCTACAAATAACAATGCTGTCTTGCATTTACCTTGGTCTCTGAAATAAGTGTGGAGTTCATGGTAATTTTCTGTTGAGGATTTTTTACTTCTAGTTGTGCTCGAGATTCAATTATTGTTGCTAAGTGATTTCTTCCTTGTGGTCATAGCTAGCAAACCCCCAGCCAGAGCCTGCTGCTAGGAGCAACTTAGTACCTAAACAATCAGCTTCTTCCCCTGGGTTGAATTCTTCAAGTTCAGGTATCCGGAGGCCCTCATCATCTGGGGGTCCAGGATCAAGACCTGCAACACCAACTGGACGCTCCACAGTGACTTCAGCTCCTAAACCTTCAAGATCGTCAACACCTACTTCTCGAGCAACATTAACCAAGTCCACGGTTTCTGCAGCCAAGCCCTCAGTTTCGACAATTAAATCTGCAATCCCCGGAACTAAATCCACAATTCCTGCAACTAAATCTACAATTCCCTCAAGATCCTCTACACCGTCAAGGTCTACGGCAAGATCTTCAACACCAACTGGCAGACCTACCGTGCCCCCACCCAAATCTGTGTCAAGAGCTTCAACACCAACTCGTCGACCGTCCATGCCATCCAATACACCTAGTATATCAGCTCCTACATCAAAGCCCTCTCCTTCAGTTTCGAAGCCAGTTCCCTCAGCAACAAGAAATCCAGTGCCATCACGTGGCGCATCGCCAACAGTGAAATCTAGACCATGGAAGCCCTCGGAAATGCCTGGTTTCTCGATGGATGCCCCACCAAATTTAAGGACAACACTTCCTGATAGACCACTTTCAGCTTCTAGAGGTAGGCCAGGAGCACCCAGCTCTAGATCTTCTTCCATTGAGCCTGGTCCTCCTGGAAGACCAAGAAGGCAATCATGCTCTCCCTCAAGAGGAAGGGCTCCCAATGGCAGTACTCATATAAGTGGGAGCTCTGTTCCTGCATTCAGTCGTGGGCATTCTAAAGTTAATGACAATGTGAGCCCTGTTTTAATGGGAACAAAAATGGTTGAGCGGGTAATAAATATGCGGAAACTGGCGCCCCCCAAGCACGATGACAAACAATCTCCTCATGGGAACCACTCTGGGAAGTCATCGTCATCCCCGGACAGTTCAGGCTTTGGTAGATCACTATCAAAGAAATCCCTTGATATGGCTATACGTCACATGGTAAGCATTCCTTTGAGTTTTATTATTTGGTGTACCTCCCAGTATTAGTTAAAACTAGAATCCCCAGCGTCTTAGTTAATAGTTTCCAATTTCAACTTTTTACTGCAGGATATAAGGCGAAGCATTCCTGGTAATTTGCGGCCGTTGATGACAAATATTCCTGCATCCTCTATGTACAGTGTGAGATCAGGGCCTGCACGAAGCAGAACGGTTAGTGTTTCAGATTCTCCTCTTGCCACCAGCAGTAATGCTAGCTCTGAAGTCAGTGTAAACAACAATGGCCTTTGTTTAGATGTGAGTGGAGTAGAAGATGATATTGGCAGTGAGAGAGGTGGTCGATCTCCTGCCAGTGTGCATGGTAGGTGATGGCTTGGAGGCTTACAATCTCACGAAACGTGCATCCCTAATCTATCTTGCATTCTTATTTTGGGTTCTAATCATCATCTAGATAATCAAAAGTAAGCCAGTTTCCTGAGACCTGACTAGAATTGTGCCTCTATGCTAGTATGCTTAGTGTAAAGTTTACTGGAAATGTTGGCAGCGATGTAATTCATGACTTTTGTAATATTTAGGGAATCTAGTTTATGTATCTAACAGTCTTTCTTGGCTCATTCTGCGGATAGATGTATTAAAACCTTCAACCGCGTTATTGAAAACCAGAGATTTTACTGCTGCCTGTTTCCTTATTTTGTTGTTTCTCCAGTATTTGTTACTTCTGAACGACTACTTTCTTCAGGTCTGTGGAAGCTTTTTGAATATTTAGTTTCATTGCATAAATGGACAACCCACTATGAATTGATCGATTTCCAAATTCCGGACTTTCAACAATAAATTATCTAGCATTTTTGTGCTGCAGCTGTCTTCGGTCATATAAATGGTCACACCATTTGCTATTTTCTAATAAACCAATTTCACTTCTTGATATATGGCATCACTTCGATGCAAGTATGTTTTTGAGTTCTCACATGTTAGGTCTATTTAAGTAGTGCATACTGTATCTTGCACACAAAAGAGACCAAGATGCAACAGGTTTGAAACTCGGTCCCTTAGCTCTTGATGAATCATCTTTTTTCTCCACAGATCCCACTGTAATTTTTGATGCAAAATCCGAATTTCTTTGTGTGAAAGGTGGAAATATCAAGGGAATAAACAGAACTTACAGACAGTGGTGTTCATCTGGTCAGTTGCTGACCAAAGAATTTATGCTCAACAACCCTTAGATTTACATCCAATAGTGGAAAACAAAACACCTCAACTTAATAATAATTATCTCTGCCATTGGATGTAAATCCAAGGGTGGTTGAACATTATTTTCTTGGTCAATAACTGACCAGGTGAACATTTTCGACTTACAGATTGTATCTGAGGACCAAGATGATTAAGAATCTCCGTTAACGCATTCTTCGTTAATGCACTCAACTTTATTTGCCTCTGCAAACGAAGGTCGCCGTTAAAACATCCCTTTGTAAACAAGAGTAAAAAATAATAATAATGTATCTCAGTAGAACAGAGCAATCATGTTACCATTCAAGACTCCACGACGTCCGTGGTCCGCAACCATTTGCCAAGAGCGGAACATAGCGCTTTAATGACGTAATCTCCACGAGGCATTGCAGTCAAGATTCTCCATCAGAAAAGAGTAAAAGACAAGTTAACGTAGCCCACGACAGACATTGATTAGACAGTCAACCCTCGACACTTGAGGGTACTAAAGATTAAACTCGCTATCTAACACTCGTTGCTCTAACGCAGATCCCCCCGTAAGACAATTCTCTAGCCATGGTCTTTCTTAGTCAGGAGTAGGCTACTCCCTAGGGGCCTAACAGGGGCCCACCAAAAGGGCAAAAACGTTCACTTAGACAAAATACATGATTGACGATGCACTTGCAGTAATTATGCTCAATGAACGGCCTGAAGTCACGCTTCAGCGTTAATAACTCCCCAACCAAGAAATCCTTCACAAGGGACTTGTACATAAAAGTTACAGCTGAGCATAATCAGCACCGACTTGTAGTTGCTTCCTATTGTTGAAATGACCAAGCATGTATGACCCCAGGGAACACTACAGGGCAGGCTTTCGCCTGAGCCCAGCCTCAGGCCTAAACACGCCTTGAGGTGTCGCCGCACGCCGCACAAACATGACCTCCTAGAGAAGTCCGAAGGCATGCATATAATTGAAGCACAACAGTCCCACACATCAGAAAAAAAGTGAAGGCCACTCTTCACTTCACCTATAAAATGTCTCTTATTTTCTCTTCATTTATTACTTACCTAACACTACTCTGTCAACATACCTAACACTGCTTTGTCAACATAAATAAACTAACTGACTTAGGCACGGTGGAGCAAAGACCGCCAACCATGGTTTTCCTCTTGATGCTGTTTAGCTCAAAACCAATCTGGCTAGGAAATAGTCTCTTTTGAATGTGTGAGCTTGCCAACATCGTACAGTGTAGTCATCGGGGCATCCCTTGACCTGACTTCTGCATAAACGCTATGGACGAGGAGAGCACCAATCTCGTCACAGGGTTCTTCTCTCTGCCTTACGGATAAGGACTTGTGGTGTGATCTCTTGCGTCACCGAGTCGATACTCGACATTGTAGGTTGAGCAGAGCAATCATTGGGAAGTAGGAGAAAGCACGGGTTTTGCTAAAGCGTGACTTTAGCTTCACTAGGTTGTGAGGGCATTACCTTGCTTTGCTGGTTTCAACTAGGTTGAAGGTAGGTTGCTCCGGAGAGACTTTGGATAATCTGGTGATTAGTTGTTGAAGAGTTGTGTGTTGTTTACACTTGAAACCTACTATATATATATATATATATATATATATATATATATACCGAGGGTTTCAGTAGTTCCTTTCCATAGAAGGATTATTGATTGAAGATTCCTAATTGGTCTCTGCTACCTGAATCCTACGAGGGCTCGGTTTCCTCATGGACTCCGGAATGGGCGAAGCAGTGATATGCTCATATTTTTCTATATTTTTATGCCTCTTAATCTTGATATTTTTGTTTAGTTCTCTTTATTTATGATTTATTTATGTTAGTTTAGTGTTTTTGTACGTTTGTTTCGTAGAAAGAAGAAAAAAAGCTAAAATGAGCTAACTAGGATTGAACGACGCCCAGGTCCCAGAATCTGCTTACACAGAACTTCTAACTTTATCGAATTATTGGGAAATTACCAGATCGAATCAAACAATGAACGTTATATCATTGGAAAGCTACGGATGTCTACTTTCTGTAGAATTTTATGGATCTCGATTTTGATACTTCTAGAGAAAGTTATGATTTTTTTGAGTGAAGATAGGTCAGACAGAAATCTGCTCGAGATTTTATATACATTTGTGGAGAACTCAAGTTTCGCGATACAAGATCGTCAATCCTAATGTCTTAAGGAAGTTAATTCAGATGATGATTCAATGAGAAACTTATTCCTACTTCTACAAGAAATATTTCAATGTTTTCCCATTCCAAATGAAGAAAGGAATCTATTTTCAAGTTTTACAAGAAAACATGAAGTCAAAGATGAGCAGAAATCTTCCCTATATAAGGGAGCACGAATTAATATGAGAAAGGAAGTCTCGGGAGCACAATGTAGTCACCTAAGGAGCAGAGACGACTCATCCATCTCCCCCCTTCCATTCTTTCCTATGTTTTATTTAAATATATTTTGCTAAACCTTTTTCTAGGGTTAGGATGATGCCTTAGCATGATTGTTTACGTACTTTGATGTTATATTGATGGATTTATAATTTCTTTATGATGAATTTTTAGTCACTATTTGAATTGATGCTTTATGTTTAAGTTCTTTAATTGATCACTTTAGGGCTTTGCATCTAGTAATAAGAAGATGAATTTGAGGTGTACCTACAATATAATTCAAATTAGCTTCTTGTGATTAAGAGTTGTGAATTACATTATTGTCGTACCTGAAGTAATGGTTTACATGATTCTCTTGTTTTCTAGTACGTAATGAGCCTAAGTGTTAAATTTATGCCGTACCTGGATAAACTGCATGTTAGGATATACGACCTTTGCCGTACTTGGAGAGAATCATACACTTAAGAAAACTATGGTCTAAGTGCCATACCTCGACTTAGATACAAGAATTGTCTTCAAAAGAAACAAAAGAATCTATTAACTGCATCGAAACATAAATATGATTGTTAGTGGTTAATTCTGATACCCTAGGTTCCATCATCTTTGGTTTTCAACTTTATTTTGTTTGCTTGTATGTTTCACATTATTTCTTTATTCGAAAGCCTTAAAACCATATCTTCTTCAGTTTGATTGTATATGTGTTTTTGTGTTTGGATTAATTAGGTTAGGATTTAAATTGATTATCAATCCTCAATTGGAACGACCTTGTACTTTGCACACTATACTAACGACGATTAGTGCGCTTGTGAGTTTTAATTAAAATTTCACAACAAGTTTTTGGCGCCGTTGCCGGGGATTGATGATTGATTTTGATTCTAACTTGATTACCAATCTGATTTTATATTTTGTTTTGTTTTTGTTTTTTGTTTTTTTTTAAAGAGGATCAAAGGATTTCACTCCTACCCCTATGGTGACTCGAACTCATGACCTCAATCTTAGATAGTGGGTGCTCTAACCACTGAGCTAACACCCCTATGGTGATTTATCTTTGTGTGTTTCAGAATCTGTACCTTCTTTATGACGTACATTATGGACTTCTTCCTGGTACTTTTAATAGGCATATTGCATATCACCGGAAAGCGAGTCTAGTTTCCAATGAAAAAAGCATATCATCATTCGGAGTTGTGAGCTAAGAGATATTTGAGAAATACCGAACAATGCTCAATCTGGGTGGAAATTTTTCCTGATGACTTCTGCGATCTTTTTGACTTCAACATCAGCTTTGTGCTATTCTTCAATAAATCCCAGGGAGCTCTAAACTCCTATCTTTACTTTCTTGTTTTTATTTTTCACTTATGTCTTGTCCATACTTTTATGTGCATTGTGTGCTTTAATTCTTTCAACATTGAGGACAATGTTAGATTTAAGTGTGGGGGAAGGGATTTCAATTTTTGTTTCTATTAGGTTGTTAGTTTTGTGAGTTATCAAACAAAAAAAAAAAATCATTAAAAAAAAATTGTATTTTCTTTATTATTTGTGCGTCATTATTTTTGGTTTTGTTTTCTTGAGTCTTAGAATGTCTTTCAACAACTATGATGAGTATATATTTCAAAAATCATGGCTTAAGAGGATCATAAAATTGAGATGATGTCTGACTTTAATCTTTGGTTAACAAGGATGTATGATTGTCATATGTATGTGTAGTGGACGTGGTCTTGCTTACATGGTACATAAAAGAGCATGTTAGTATAAGTTTTTGATTCATTCATAACATATGTGAGATATTGGAGCCTATTTGCCTTTTCTTTGTTGAGTGTTAAATGAAAAATATATATGTCATCTTATTTTCTTGGCAATGATGTTGTTGATCTCATTGTTCTTTCATTTTGATTGATTACTTGTCATAAATTAAGTTTAATGGACTATAGAATGTTAGAATTCACTCTTGTACTTGTTGAGACTTTTATCAATACATGCTTGGACCTTGGAAATGATAAAGGCACCCTAGGAAATTATCACCATTGCCAAATAAGTGTGTGTCCTTATTTGTGTGCCCAAAGATGTGTAACCCCTAGTTTAACCCTTTGAGCCTACATTAAGCCTTTTCTTTCATCACCCTCATAATCCTTAACCCTTGAACCTTAGTATAGTTATAACTTTATTCTTTGTTCTAAAAACATAGTGGAGGTAATTTTTGAGACATACAAGACGTTTTTGGGCGTCAAGAATGAAGATGGAGAAGAGAAGGAAGTTCTAGTGTGGGGGTAAGACTTTTCCATAGAAAAAAAATATATCTATATGTATATGCAGTGAAAAGTAAAAAAGAAAACAAAGAAATTGAAAAAAAAAATTATATGTGACGGCAAAAGAAAAAAATATGATAATTGTTTATGGATTTTAGTCCCCCCATTATGGATTTGGAGTTTGCTTTGAAGTGAATATCTATTCAAGAAAAATTTGGTCTTTGTCCAATTCACAATCAACAAGAGCTCTATTAGGTTTTTAGGATACGTCGTGATTTTCCTATCTCTTCATTTCTATAAACCCTAAGCCTTGACTCTATTACAACCTTAAATAAAGACTTTTTTTATCCTTGAAAAGAGCAGCCTTTGATCTGTGGAGATGAGTTATAAGAGTTGACTATGGCTTGGGTTCATTTGTGCAAGTAGTTGGTGTCCTTTATGAGATCATACTTGAAATAAAATATTTTCAGAAAAAGCTTTTTCTTTCTAATATATGTGAGCTGTTTGTTTGTCTTATATATTATCTCTCTCACATATAACTTGAGTGAATATATGCTTTTGCATGAGCCAATGAATCTGAGAGAAGAAAGAGGGTAAACCGGTGAGGATTTGACATAACTTGTTTAAAGCATGCTAGGATTAATATCACCAATGTTGCCCCCGTTTCCTACATGTTTATATGTTAAGTTACATGTTTTTGTTAACTCTCAAATAAATGTTGGATTGATTCTTGGTTGTTGTGCTAATCTTGATGCCATGAAAGTATGAGATTTTTGAGACTAATGTTGAAAGTCTTAGTGTGTTTTTAGTTTTCGGTGTTTTGCTCGAAGACTAGCAAAGTCTAAGTGTGGGGGTATTTGATATGCTCATATTTTTCTATTTTTCTATGCCTCTTAATCTTGATATTTGTGTTTAGTTCTCTTTATTTATGATTTATTTACGTACGTTTAGTGTTTTTGTAGGTTTGTTTGGTAGAAAGAAGAAAAGAAGCTAAAATGAGCTAACTAGGATTGAACGACGCCCAGGTCCCAGAATCTGCCTGTGCAGAACTTCTAACTTTACCGAATTACTGGGAAATTACCAGATCGAATCAGACAATGAGCCTTATATCATTGGAAAGCTACATATGTCTACTTTCTATAAAATTTTATGGATCTCGATTTCAATACTACTTCTAGAGAAAGTTATGATTGTTTGAGTGAAAATAGGTCAAACAGTAAATCTGCTCGAGATTTTACATACATTCGTGGAGGACTCAAGTTTCGCGGCACAAGATCGTCAATCCTAATGTCTTAAGGAAGTTAATTCAGATGAGGATTCAATATATGAGGAACTTATTCCTACTTCTACAAGAAATATTTCAAGGTTTTCCTATTCCAAATGAAGAAATGAATCTATTTTCAAGTCTTACAAGGAAACATGAAGCCAAAGATGAGCATAAATCTTCCCTATATAAGGGAGCATGAATTTACATGAGAAAGGAAGTCTCGGGAGCACAATGTAGACACTAAGGAGCAGAGACGACTCATCCATCTTCCCCCTTCCATTCTTTCCTATGTTTTAGTTAAATATATTTTGCTCAACCTTTTTCTAGGGTTAGGATGATGCCTTAACATGATTGTTTATGTACTTTGATGTTATATTGATGGATTTATAGTTTCTTTATGATGAATTCTTAGTCACTATTTGAATTGATGCTTTATGTTTAAGTTCTTTGATTGATCACCTTAGGGCTTTGCATCTAGTAATTAGAAGATGAATTTGAGGCGTACCTGCAATATAATTCAAATTAGCTTTTTGTGATGAAGAGTTGTGAATTATATTATTGTTGTACCTGAAGTAATGGTTTGCATGATTCTCTTGTTTTCTAGTACATAATGAGTCCTAAGTGTTAAATTTATGCCGTACCTGGATGAACTGCATGTTAGGATATACGACATCTGCCATACCTGGGGAGAATCATACACTTAAGGAAAACTATGGTCTAAGTGCCGTACTTGGACTTAGATACGGGAATTGTCTTCAAAAGAAACTAAAGAATCTATTAATTGCATCGAAACATAAATAAGATTGTTAGCGGTTAATTCTGATACCCTAGGTTCCATCATCTTTGGTTTTCAACTTTATTTTGTTTGCTTGTTTGTTTCACATTATTTCTTTATTTGAAAACCTTAAAACCATATCTTCTTCAGTTTGATTGTTTATGTGTTTTTGTGTTTGGATTAATTAGGTTAGGATTTAAATTGATTATCAATCGTCAGTTGGAACGACCTCGTACTTGCACACTATACTAACGACGATTTGTGCGCTTGCGAGTTTTAATTAAAATTTCACAACAAGCAGTAACCCAAACCCAAGTAGGCTTATTTTTGGGCAACAGGTTTCGGTCTGCTATGCTCAATCCTCTTAAAAGATATTGCCAAAAATACTTTTAGGCTCAAACATATGCTAGTGTATTTTATCTGAGAGGTTGGGGCCCCGCTACCGCGTTAACAAGATCACACTTCCCTGAATCTTGACCATAAAAAGACTTTTACACTTGACATGAAAATTTTCTGAAAGTCTCGAATCACGGTAGAAAATAATCCAAAGTTGAGATAAATTTCAGTCTAAAGTTACTGCTGTCTAGTGTTTGGGTTACAAGAACACAAGTAGTCGTAAAGAGAGATGACAGTAATATTAAAACACACTAGTCTAGCTGAAGGGCATTACAATCATCTTGGACCTTTTGCAAGGGTTAATGAATGAAATCGATCTAATCGTGGTGGGATTTCAAGTTTTGTTAATTTACTGAAATTAATTTTGGGTGGGTACGTTAGACCCTTTTCTCATCCTATTCATGAAAATACTCCTTTTCTCATGTTGCTCCTATTAAACATTTCATTTCCTCTGTTATAGTAATCCAGTAGTAGCGCTGGCATAAACCTTGTTTCTCATGGGTAATTGGCTATAATAAAGTAGAACGACTTGGTCTGGTGCTTAGTTACCCACCAAAACATGAGTCTCAAAAGATTACAATAAACCAATTAGCAATCATCAGCTTTTAGACCACTCTCCAGCCTTGATTAGCGCAGGGCTAGCTGCTTCCAAGTTTCTTCCACCGCAAATTGAAAATTCGGCCATGTCCGGATCCCCTCCTCTGTCCAATTAATTCCAAGTCTTTAGTCGGCGTCAATACTATCGTTACCATTATTTGCCAATATTTATTTGATGTATCTATGATTACTGATGAGCCATAGCCTAAGACTCTACTACATGTACAAGGTTGTTAAATACCACATTTGAAAGCTCATGTTGATTTTTGCCTTGAATAATATTCCCATCACCTGCCGACTAGCTTCCCCTTGCTTATACAAACTTAATGGAGAGTTTCACATACCTTCGTGTCATCCTTTTCATCAACTTTTTACAACTCACCACTGTTGTAAGTTCATTTGGCAATGAAACCGATCACTTGGCTTTGCTAAAATTCAAAGATTGCATAGCCTCTGATCCACATGGGCTGTTGAACTCAGGGAATAACTCCATTCATTACTACAAATGGCCTGGAATTACTTGTGGCAGACGGCATCAGAGAGTAACAGCCTTGTACCTACCACATGCTGTTTTGCACAGAACCATATCGCCATACATTGGCAACCTCTCCTTTCTCAGGGACTTCAGCCTTTACAACAATAGCTTCTCTGGCAAGATTCCGCAACAAGTTGAACATTTATTCCGGCTCCGACATCTCAATCTCACTATCAACATGATAGAGGGGGAAATTCCAGTCAACCTGACCTCACTACAAGAGAAAATAGCAAAAACGAGGAATTTCATTGTGACAACCCAAAAATCGTCGCAAAAACTTGGCAAATACGAGGAAATTTCGTAAGTATTGGAAGAAACCGCCTTACCGGAAAAATTCCTTCAGAGGTTGGCTCATTGATGAAGCTTATGCATCTTAATTTTGAGGTAGATAATCTGATAGGAGGCATCCCACCTTCCATGGGAAATGTTTCATCAATCACTATACTTTCCCTGGCAGAGAACAATTTGGTGGGCAGCGTTCCAGAGGTGCTAGGCCGATTGAGAAGCTTATCATTCTTTGTAATTGGTCTCAATAATCTCTCTGGTTTGATCCCTCCCTCCCTTTTTAACAAATCATCTATGAACGCCTTCTCACTTTCATTTAATAAATTTAAGGGCAGTATTCCACGCCTAAACATGCCTAATCTCCAAATACTGTACCTAGCTGGAAATGAATTCTTTGGACAAATCCCAGCTTCACTTTCCAATGCTTCTCAGCTTCAAGCGCTTGATTTTGGAGAAAATAATTTTGTTGGCCAACTTCCCGTATGTTTTGGAAATTTTCCAAATCTCCAGAGGCTCAGATTAACTAAGAATAATCTAGGAAGTAATTCATCAAATGATTTGGGATTTATAAAATTCTTGACAAATTGCAGCAATCTGGAGACTATTTCTTTGAGTGTTAACAACTTTGGAGGTGTTTTACCCGATTCTGTAGCCAATCTCTCAACCCAACTGACTCAACTCTACCTTGGGGGCAATCAAATAGCGCGAACAATTCCTGAAACATTAGGAAATCTGAACAATTTAATATCCCTGGGCTTGGGAGAAAACTTGTTCACAGGTACCATTCCAGCTTCTATTGGGAAGTTACAAAAGCTGCAAATGTTACATTTATATTCCAATAGATTATCAGGCCGGATCCCATCTTCCTTAGGGAACCTCACCCAATTGTTTCAACTCGGTATGTTTGAAAATGAATTAGAAGGAAGCATTCCTCCAAATATTGGTGACTGCAAAAATCTGCAAATGATGGATATATCACACAATAAGCTTAGTGGAGATATACCATCACAGGTCATTGGTCTGTCCTCCTTCTCTCTCTTGCTCAACTTATCGCAAAACTCGCTTACTGGCATTCTGCCTGTGGAAGTGGGTAAGCTGAAGAATATCAATATACTGGACATCTTTGATAATTATTTAACCGGAGGGATTCCAAAAATTATTGGAGGCTGTCTGAGCCTTGGATTTCTTTACCTACAAGGGAACCACTTTCAAGGAATCATACCTTCTTCTTTGTTAGCTTTGAGAGGTCTTCAGTATCTAGATCTTTCACGAAACAACTTGTCAGGACATATTCCAAAAGACCTACAGAGGCTTCCATTCTTGAAATATTTGAACCTTTCGTCCAATAATCTGGAGGGTGAGGCACCAAAAGGAGGAGTTTTTCAAAATACAAGTGCAATATCATTGAATGGAAATAGCAAACTTTGTGGTGGTGTTTCGGAATTGCAGCTACCAGCATGCCCCGTCAAAGTCCCAAAGCAGAGAAAGTTGCACGACTTCAAACTAAAGTTCACAATTTCTTTAGTTGCTAGATGCTCTCTTCTGTTTGCAGTGATCATAGCTCTTTATTGGAGGAGAAAAACTCAAAAGACTAAACCGCTATCTCCAGTGTCATCAATCAAATTCCTTCCAAAGGTTTCATACCAGACACTTCATCAACCTACTAGCGGATTCTCTCTGAGTAATCAAATTGGATCAGGAGGTTTTGGTTCTGTATACAAAGGGATTATTGATCAAGAAGAAAACAATGTTGTTGCCATAAAGGTCCTCAACCTTCAAGAGAAAGGAGCTTCCAAGAGTTTCGTGGCAGAATGCAATGCACTGAGAAATATTCGGCACAGGAACCTTGTGAAGATCTTAACATGTTGCTCCAGCACAGATTACAATGGTAATGACTTCAAAGCTCTAGTTTTTGAGAATATGTCAAATGGAAGTCTGGAGGAGTGGCTGCATAAAGAAAACCAATCAAGGAGTTTGAACCTTCTTCAAAGACTGAATATTGCTGTTGATGTGGCTTCTGCATTGTGTTATCTTCATGACCATTGTGAACCACAAATCATTCACTGCGACATTAAGCCGAGCAACGTTCTTCTTGATGATGAAATGGTTGCTCGTGTTGGAGATTTTGGGTTAGCAAGACTCATCTCAACGACAATGGACTCCTCTCAAATTCAAAGTAGCACAGTTGGGTTAAAGGGAACAATTGGCTATGCTGCTCCAGGTAATAATCTTCCACTACTTTATAATTTCTTAAATTTTTATCTACATGTTTATTGAAGATAATAGAAATATAGACAGAAGAATAGAGAAATAGAAGCATGGTAGCTTATACTCAATATGACACAGTGGGAATGACAACCAACATAAATTTTAAGCCCTATCAATGACTAAATACAAGTTGGCAAGCAAGATAAGATACGTCATCTCAAAGATTGTAATATTAATGCAAGACATAAATGATGTTTTTTGTAAAGAGAGTAAAGATATGGATGACGAAGTTCATCTCACTTTCTGTCTCAACCCAAAATTAGAATCCATTTGTATAATACATTCATCCATTAATAATCATTGATGATGAAAAAGTTTTCATACTAGTCTGATCAACAAAGAAACTTTCCATACTGCATAAGTTAGGTTCCAAATTGTACAAGGAAAACTAATATATATACTTGATTGTTTTGTGAGTCAGAGTATGCGAGTGGTGTTGAGCCATCAAGACAAGGGGATGTATATAGTTATGGGGTGCTCCTGTTGCAAATGTTCACAGGAAGAAGACCGATCGACGAAATGTTTAAAGAGGATTTGAACCTCCATAACTTTGTCAAGATGACCATACCAAAAAGAGTGATGGAGATTGTAGATTATACTCTTCTTGCCACTTTAAAAGATAGAGCACCTGCAACATCACAAAATGTAGTGAACTACATCAGTGGTTACAATAATGAAATCGAAGCAGTTGAAGAAAACATTGACAATGAGAATTTAAGCAAGATGAACACTTATGTGTGGAAGTGCATACTTCCAACCCTTAAGATTGGACTTGCATGCTCGGAAGAATCACCAAGGAATAGAATGTCTATGGAGGAGGTCCACATGAAGCTACACCATATAAAAGATGCTTGCACTGGTGTTGACATCTGTCAAGAAAGGCCAGGAAGAAGCTGAACAATAGGTGTTGTTATTTTCTTCTTTATGTTGTGTGCAACAAAACGATATTTTTTTCCGCTCTTTTTCATTTCTTATTTATTTATTTATTATTCCTTACTTCTTTATAATTGTATAATCATGTTTTTGTGTAAAAATACTTACACAGTATGACATGGAAAACGAGGTGTCAATATTATGTGAATTATACTATTGACGAAGACGTCTAAAGGCAGAATGATAGCCTGAAAGTTTGGAAGAAATAAGTTGTAGCTATTAATAACTAAGCGCTTGATTTTGATCTTTACGTTGTGAGTTTCTTATTTTATATTTAGACTTCCCCTAAGATCCAATGGAGACTAGTAATGTTGTATCTTAATTATGTGTAATAAGTGATGTAACCGAATTGAGTTTGTGAGAATTATCATAAGACAAAGGAGTCCAATTCATAGCTATAATTTTGTTTTGTTTTGTGTAAATGGAAACTAACAAGTCTAGGAGTACCTTTCATTGGCATTAGTGAAAAATCGTTACTTCCGACTCAACCCGACACCTTTTCTTGTAAAGAACATTTCTTCAAACACCTTACCTTCATCTAATTAAGTCAGCCACCCACATTTTCTACAAAATTGAATAATGTAGCATTAAATAAAGAGTCATTGTGAGAAAAAAAAAAAAAAAGATTAGTATAATCACTGAAATGTCAAGTTCTAGTTTACAGTAGTACTAGAATATGGTAGGATTGACTGTGTTCACCTTCTACTCTATTATGGTGCTCGAGCTAAACTTAACAGGTCAGAAACAAAGAACTTGCTTAGAGCCATTGTATAATCACCAAGTTGTGAGAGCCCAGCCTAACAATGGAGCTTCATGTACCTTGCTTATGTCCATTTTGGTTCAGATGCTTTCATGTGATCACACTTCTTCTTATGAACTCCTTCTTTCCTGCTAGTGTCGCAAACTCGCAAATGATACAGATCGTGTGGCTTAACTCGGATTCAAAGAACCCATAGCCACTGATCTACATGACTTCTTAAAACCATTAGATGAATCTTTTCAATTGGCATGGAATTACTTGCGGCAAAAAGAATCAAATAGTAGTAGCCTTGAATCTACAAGGCCATGATTTGAATGACACTATATCACCTTTCATGAAGCCTCTCCTTTCTTAGGTACATCAACCTTCAAATCACCAACCTCTCTTGCAACATTCCACACCAAGTTTATCACTTGTCCTGAATGCGATATATCAATGTCAGTGAGAACAAATTGGAGGGGGAGATTCCGGTTAACTTGACCTACTGCTCTAAAGTGAGCATCCTCAACTTCCAAACCATCGATCTAAAGGGAAAAATTCTAAATGAGCTTGGCTCATTGTTGAAGCTAATAATCAGGCTTGATTTGACAGGAGGCATCCCAAGCTTCTTGGGAAACTTGCATGAGGCCAAGAAGAGCTTAAGAATTGGTGGTCCATTTACTACTTAATTCCTGTTATTAACAAAGACTTTATTTATTTATTTACTTTTTAACAAGTAAGGTGTGAATCTCCTCAAGGTAGATTCAAGTGAGGAGAAATCTCCTTAAGGAGGATCCAAGTGAGGTAAAATCTCCTCAAGACAGATCCAAGTGAGTTGAAATTCTCTCAAGGAAAATCTTAGTGAGTGATATTAATCTCTTCAAGGAGGTGAAATCCTCTCAAGACAGATTAAAGTGAGGTGAAATCTTCTCAAGATCGACGTATCGAAGTGAGGTGAAATCTCTTCAAGGTAGATCGAAGTGAGGTGGAATCTCCCCAAAGCGGATCCAAATTAAATGAGGTGAAATCCCTTCAAGCCAGATCAAAGTGAGGTGAAATCTTCTCAAAAAGTATAGAAGTGAGGTGAAATCTCCTCAAGATATATAGATCGAAGTGAGGTGGAATCTCCTCAAAGCGGATCCCAATGAGGTGAAATCCCCTCAACGTGGATCTAGATGAAATAAAATCATAAACTTATAGGCTCTAATTAAGAGACAAGCCAAAAGAGAGATGGCCCAATCTCTATTCAGGGAGTTTTGAGAAAATCAGATCTTTTAAATGTGAAATCTTCTCGAGATGGATCTGGATGAGGCATAACCAGGCAACAGAATTAGTCAACTAGGTTGAATCAGTAGCAGCTAGCAAGCGGGAAGCACACCCCTATGTTGTCCTGAGAATGGTGCAGTGGATCCACTTACGCATTTACAAATGACTTGCGAACTTTGCACACCCCTATGTGCATTAGTCGAGATATCTGCTCAAACTCGCCTACAAATACTTAGTAAGGTAAACATTTGAAGTAAGCAATCAATCTCATATACACTTATTACAACTCAAATTATCACCAACTTAGACATCGGAATATTTTTTACAGGAATCCCTTTTTTCAAACTTTATTTGTCAAATACCAATTTGTTGTAGAGAAACTGAAATTGAGAGGAAATTGCTATATATTCTCATTGATAATAGAGGTCTCTTTATATAGAGGATTACAATGTATAGAATCTCAATCATACAAGGAAAGTAATCGTACATTGAATAGGAATCTAGATCCTTTTAATTTAACCCTATTACCACTAGGTCAAGTAACCTAGAGTTTGGGCCAAACACAAATTAGGGTTTACTTAAACACTCCCCCTTGTGTTGCCCAAACGCGGTGCTTCTCTCGTTGCCTCTTTAAAAACCTAGCCGAGTAACAAAAACCCAGTGAGACAAAAATAACCTCGGTCGAAGGGGAAAAAGAGCACAACACACCCTTCACGTTTCGAGGTGAACATGTAGACATCTCCCCCTGATGTCTGCGTCTCCCCCTGATGACTACGATAATGGGAGTTCAGATAATTTCTGCAAGCCAATTCTTACCACATGTTTCTCGAACGTGTATTTGGGCAATGGCTTAGTAAACAAGTCTGCTACATTATCCTCAGATCGAACCTAGTTCACTTTGGTATTTGAGGAGAGTCTGTTGTTGCTGATTATGCTTGGTGTTGTTGTTGATTATACTTGGTGTTGTCGCTTTTGATGTAGCCTTGCTTCATTTGTTCAAAACGAACAACATTATCCTAAATGCTAGTAGGTTCATCTTGTGGTAGACTTCAAATCACAATTTTTCGAACATGCGTGATTATGGATCCAATCCATAAACATTCACGAACCACTTCGTGAAGAGCAATAATCTCTGCATGGTTCGAAGATATAGAGACTACGGTATGTTTTGTAGACCTCCAAGATATCACGGTCTTTTCAAATGGTGAACACTTAACCAGTTTGGGAGTGACCTTTGTGTGGGTCAGAGAGGTACCCAACATCAGCAAAACCTTCCAAAACACTTATATCCTTTTGGGATGGGGATAGAGAACGCAGGCCAGCATTCGCGGCATTTCTGGTGTGTGATGGGTCTGAATCCATCTTCTCTTTGTAGGGATAGAACAAGCTCATATCAATCGTACATCTCAAGTACTGAAAGATATCTTTTACACCAATTAAAATGGCGTCACGTTGGCGCAGAGCTATACCTTAGCTAACAAGTTCACTGCAAACGAGATGTCCGGTCTTGTGTATTGAGCTAAGTACAATAATGCGCCTATTGTACTCAAGTAAGGCACTTCTGCCTCTAGCACATCTTCGTCATCATCCTTCAGACGAAGAGGATCCTTTTCAGGATCAAGACTACGGACGATCATGGGGGTGCTTGAAGGTTTGACCTTGTGAAAATGCCTAAGCATCTATCGACACGATGCTCAAGTTCCAAACTAAGACATAATCGTGTGCTCCCATAATCCTTAATCTCAAAATCGGATTTCAAGTGTTCAGCGGTTTCCCTTAACTCTTTAAGGGCTTCTAATGAAGACATGTCCAATATGAACTGCGATGGAATCCAAAACTTGTTATGGAAACGCGTGGGCATATCCCTTCCCAATCAAGTAGTCATTTTAGCGAGCGTTTCAACCTCTCTGTAAATGCGCTCCGTGGTCTAGAGCCACTTGACTTGGGTAAATGAAGTTCACCATGAACCTTTATGTATATTCCGTATCTAGATTCCCATAGAGATACGTAGTAATCACATTTGTAAGCTGCATGATCAGTTATTCGGAAACTACCAAACTGACAGGGTAGTGAAGTGCAATGACATCTAATACGAGAGAATATGTCTCATCGTAGTCGATTTCAGGGTGTTTTATGAGAAGCCTTGCGCTATAAGGCGACATTACCATATCTTTTTCTCACTACGTTTTCTAACGAAGACCCATTAGTCAACATGTTTTATGTTAGGAGGTGTTGGCATCACTAGCTCGAAAACCTTCCTCTTCGTTAGAGAATCCATCTTAACCTGGATTACATCTTTCCATTTAAGCCAAATCTCTCTACGTTGGCATTCATTCATCAACGGAGCGTGGTCGATATCATCTGACTCAACAAACTCATGCGCAACGAAATGCGCAACTATATCATCAATTATGATGAAGTTTCTATCCCACGTCTCAAGTACACTAGTGTAATTTTTATAGAGCTCTATATTATCAGGAATAGGTTCTGACGTTGAGGCGTCCCCAATGATAACCCTAACCCGGAAGATTCTCATGAGACGGATTTTGAGTCTTGATGATCAAAGGATTGGAATGTGCCAAAGTGTCATTCGAACGTACGGGCCTACCACGCATCCTAGCTGGGGCCATGGCCTGTAACGCCAGAGTGCCACTCTCTTTGGCATTGGCGCCATGCCTACCTCCGTGTAGGGTGGCGCTACGTCCCCTCGTATGGACGTCCTTCCTTGCAGACATGTTCGCAGCATATTTGTGTGATCTCGTCATTTTAACAGGGATCAAGATGAGACATAGTGGGGACATGCCACTACAATTCTTGTCGTTCTTGCAGAACATCCGTGTTCTTATCTCTCCCTAACGACGGGAAGACTGTCTCATCAAAGTGACAACCCGAAAATCTAGTTGTAATGAGATCGCATTGCAAGGGCATTAAGTGGCGGACGATTGTTGGAGTTTTAAATCCAACGTAGTTGCCATTCATCTATAAGGACCTGTCATAGAGCGCTGTGGCGACGCAATTGGCACATAAATGGCACACTCAAATATGCATAAGTACGATACTTGTACCCAATCACTAGTTGTAACGCAGAGGTAGATTGAGTGGCTGTTGGTCGTTGACGAATGAGCATAGCTGCATGCGATATTGCATCACCCTAAGCGGATGTATGGAGATTGGTGCGCATTACCAATGTTCAGACTACCATCGTAGTCATTTCTGAGAGACCATTTGGGTGTGTCATTGAAATATGATGTCCAACATCAGTCCCATTACAATAACCATCGAAAGTCTTCGATGCAAACTCTCTAGCATAGTCAAATTCGATTGACTGAATAGGATGATCCAATGTAATAACCCGAAACTTAGTATCACTGTAGAACATTCTAAGATACCTTCAACTTAGAAATAATCCAAGTATCTTCTAAGCATTTTTTTTTCTGTTTAGAAACCGATGATACATGTCATTTTGGTACTAGTTATTAAGAAAGCATTAATGTTCCTTACTTATTAAGTAGATGTGTATCTATGTGTATATCTATATGTATATGTATACACAATTCAAATGCCAATACATCTAGAAGAGCTAATCTGATTTTTTTTTTTCCAACCATAGCTTTATAGGAAATTTCCAAGCCATTGTAAGTGCTTTGTGAACTTCCAACCCACTTTTGACTTACAAGTGTTAATTGATTTTTTTTTAATGCATTTTTCTAGCCTATATAAACATATGATCTGATCATATTTCCTACAAGCCTTAAGATCAAGTGCAAAACTGATTTGGAAGCCTTAGTTGTAGAGAAAACTCACCTCACTAATCCTTCATCATTTTTCTCTTAAGAAGCTCCCTTTGTTTTTCTCAAAGAAGTCCAAGCTTGAATCCAAGACCAAAACATTCACTCCATCTCTGAGTTTCTTAAGTAAGTACATGAATACATTCCTATATTCTTTTGCCTTTAAGATTTATCAAAGTGCATAACCAATGATAAAATGGAAAAGAATCTGTTTTGCTGCAGTCATATATTTTCGTGTTTGATAAAAGTTAATCTTGTCAAAACTAATTATATTTTCAGTTTCTTCATGAAAAATCCTTCAGTTTGGGCTTTTGAATCACTAAAAAAGGTTAAGAAATGAAGAAGTTATGGCTAATCAAAGTTTTCAACTTTCAAACTCGCTGGAAATCTCATACAGCTATCACAACTTCAAAAATTCATATCTCTCTCATTTCTTAACCATTTTCTACAAACTTTATATCAATTTGAAGCTTAGAACCTCTACTTTTATTCTGGAAATTTTGAGAAGTATTGGTGAAATATGAAGTACGTAAAGACTTAGACATCAAAGGTTAATATTAAGAAAATCGGTTTCTGCGCTGTTCTGGTATTTTACCATTTATGGACTATATCACTCTGATCTGGACTATATGACTTATTCCGTTGAATTCCTTATGAAAAATCCTATGACTTGGTGTCCTCACTTGACTATTTCGGACATGAATTGAACAAGTTATAAAAACAGAAAGTTGACGGTACTTGGTATATCATTTTGATTGACGAATGGATACTTTGGACTAAGATTTCCAATACTATGGAAAAATGACTACTGACTCTTTGACTACTAACTATTATTCTCTTACTACTTTTAATTTTCAGTACCTTTATTTTATCGCACATTTACTTTCAAGTTTAATTTGCAATACTTTTATTTTATCGCACATTTACTTTCAAGTTTAATTTGCAGTACCTTTATTTTATCGCACATTTACTTTCAAGTTTAATTTGCAGTACCTTTATTTTATTGCAAAATTACTTTCAAGTTTTGAGTATATATATATATATATATAATTTCAGTTATATTTATGTAAGCTTGTTTATATGCTTTGTTATTATTTATGTAGCTGTTTTATTTACTACTTAAAGCTTACTATGCTTTATTGACGTAATTATATCTGGAGATGTGAAATTGGGTGATTAGTACTACCCCGTGCTTAAGTGAATTACTGGTAAAAGTGTGTTGTGTTATGAGAAGTTAGCCTTGGGCCCTAGTCCCTACAGATAGTGCACTATTATACTCTTAGGAAGGTTGCTTACTTTGAGTATACATACTTTGGTAGTGTCCTTAGTATGCTGATGGCTGTCCCATGCTTTGGTATAGTACGTTGGACCCTAGCATGTGGATTTATGATTTGTTACCAGTCAACCTAGTTTTCCCGTGTTTTGGGTATAGTACGTTGGACCCTAACACGTGGATTTATGATTTGTTACCAGTTAATCCGAAAATTCACTAAAAAGAGAAGTGTACTTATATTATTTTGATCAAATATCTGTCTGCAATATATATATTATCAACATGTTATGGTGCTAAGTGAAAAGAGAATCAAGCGTGTATTGCTTAAAGTTTATTTCACATATTAATGCTGCAATATTTGTTGGTTTGATAAGAAGATGTGACTATGTGATTTATTACCAAACCATTCACACGAATGAATATATTTGTATATATGTGTGTGTATGTATTGTGTGTATACATATACATATTTAAGAAATCGTGTGAACATATAGATGGTTCTCGGTACATTTTTACTTGGTTGTTCAGTTTTGATTTCTTATAAGACACACTAGTATAAGAATGTAAGCTGTACTTACTGGGTCTGTGTTACTCATGATGCTACACCTTCATGTTTTCAGGTAACGAGTAGATGCATGGGGAAAAATGGGATGAACCTACTAAATAAAAGAAAGTTTTTCCTACTGCTATTTCAAGAGTTTGAGTACTGTAATATGTTTTGCTAAACTTTGGTATTGTATAAATAATGATTTCGTTTCCTAATAAAAGTACTATTCAGATATATCTCTACATAGTCTTTTACTTTCTTTCAATTTTTTTTAAAAGGAAGTAGTTTTATTTATTTCGACTCACGTCACAAATTCATGAGCCATATTTCAATACAATATTGGCCTTAAATTTGGGGGCGTGACATCCAAGGAGTGAGCCCGGTGTCATATGATGTTTGCTAGGAGTGTAGCATAAGTAGCATTACAAGTGGACAATGGCACAACAAGTGACCAGCATGTTTGCGTATCAACCAACATCATGAGATATTTAAATGTCCGCAAGTTGGTTGAACTAGTCCACAGAATCCCCACGGATTCTATGTAAGAACAGAATAAGTATTTTCATATCTTTGCATAGGACGGTCTCAGTCCTAATTTCCCTAAGGAACAGGCTTTGTAAACGAGCGAGTGGCTTTAGAAGCAACCAATGAGGATTTTGGTTGGGCTTGAGTGTTTGAAACTCCATTTGAAGCAAGTTGGTGATTGCAGCATCACCTGAGGCGCCATCACTATGATGAACGCTATCCATGGTGTCATGGATAGGGACTGTGCCAGCCCTAGGCTGATGGTGGACTGAGGCGATGCCCTAGGCAGCAGCGTCAGTCACACTTAATATAAAAATCAACTTTTGATTCATGCTTCATTTTGCTCGAGAGATAGAATGTCCATGTAAAGTCTTTAGTAGACGGATCATCATATCATGACCAAGATGACCTATCCTATCGTGATAAAACCAACATGTGTCTAAATCCAAGAGACATTCTCTCATAACTTTATTGGATTTAATAGCTCGAATAGTGACATAGAGTCCACTAGAGAGATACATAAACTTCTCTAAGATGCGCATTTGTTCGCAATCATTAGAAACATTGCAAAGGAACTCATTTATGTTCTCTATATGCTTTTTCGTATGGAATCATTTGGCTATTTATAAGTGCAATTTGCCCTAGGAGCATAGAGAGTTTTTGCGACAATAACCAAGGTGCCTTTTGGCAAGGGGAACTTGGGCTATTCTATGTCCTTGAATTAATAATGATGACCCAGCCATCGTAGTCACAAAGTAATATGCTCAGAATCAAAATTGAGTCATAATGAAAAGAACTCGAAATTTTATTCATAAGCCAACTGAGTACATCATTGTCTCTTTGACCAAAGAAAATCTAATCCAAAATGCTAGCTAATGCAAAACAATGGTAGTCGTCTAACTTCTTTCGGTAGTTCCAAAATAAATGTGACCAGGTGAGTAAAGAGATGTCGGTGGAGCAAGGCTCGCTTAAGAACCACTAATCTCATAACCTTCCTAGACATCACACTTACTTTGAGGTGAGTCTACTTTGAAGAAAGACTAAACCATCGGCACTTACTACAAAAATATATGGCAATTGCCTATTTCATCTCTTGGAAAATAGAAAGACTTAAACAGAATTGGTGATCATAAATCCCAGCCATATTTGTAGTCTTCAACCCTTCACTCTAGATCATCTTCTTGATCTTCTTATTCCACATAGTGAGCTTCTCTTGCTTCACAATATGCTTTGTAAGCGGTGACAATTTATCCACAAGCTCTACAAATGTGTGCCCAATGACCAGATACTCCACATCGAGAACATACATCTTTATACTCAAACTCCCATGATTGAGGCACTTTGAAAGCGCCGTTAGGATGACTCTTAGCACTAGTGGAGCCACCAATATGGCCAGAGGCGTTGCCTCCCTCTCTCTTTCCACGTTGACCTCTTTGGTTCCATGTTAGCCTATTTTGGCGGTTACCTTCCCAAGTAGAGCGACTATATGGACCAGAACGTCTAGAAGTATCCCTAAGGTTAGGGTTTCGCTCTTGGCACCTCCTCTGAGGGGTGCGACTATAATTGGATTCCGGAATATGATCTATTTCCACGGATCTCGAATTATAGTTCTTCACAAGGATGTTGTCATGCTTTTCAGTGACATTCATAGCTCCAATGAGCTCATGAAACCTTGTTATCCGTCTTACAGTAACATCAATTCGATAGTTCTTAGCAATCATCAATGCAGAGACGGGGAAGGCAGAGAGAGTTTTCTCAATCAACATCGCATCTGTGATCTCTTTACCACAGAATTCCATTAAGGATTTAATGCGAAATGCTTCCGAGTTGTAGTCAGGAACTGACTTAAAATCACAGAAGCGGAGGCTATGCCATCTCACTTCTAGGTCAGGAAGCATGGAGTCACTGACGTTGCCAAATCTTTCTTCGAGTGGGACCCACAGCCTTCTGGGTCTTCTTCATTCATACACTCGTACTGGAGCGAATCATCTATATGACGAGTTATTAGGATGACGGCTTTCGCCTTATTTTCGTCTAAAGCTGCTCTATTTGCTTCCAAAACACAAGCTTGCTCAACAATTAGCACGTTCTGGCTAGGCTTGAGAATCGTATCTAGGATTCCATCGGCCTTGAGAGGCTGACGGACATCACGAACCCACCTGTAATATCCAGAGCTAGTTGTTATTAATAGAGCAAAGTCCAATCTGTTTAGGTTACTCATCCTGAAAGAGACAAGAAAAAGGGTTAGTTTCAGAGCGGAAAAAGCTACCACGAAAACATATAAAATTTCTAAGCGTAGTCGCTTCCAAAAAATTAGGAATTTCTGAGCGTAATTGCTTCCAAGAAATTCAATTCCAAGAGGCATTGAATTAGATCGAAACAATGACATAAGTGGTCGATCATAAATTTTCTACAAACTCTAAGTTTGGAGATCTCAACAAGCTCTAAGCTTGGAGTGAGCACGAACCCCCACAGTTTGGCTTAATTTGGTCTCCCCTATGATGAAGAAAGGGGGGTAAAAGAAGGAGGTTGCAAGTCCCCGAAAAAGAAGAGAAATTGAATTAAAAAAAAACTCTAAAAAAAGGGGGACGTTTAGTAAAAAAATACCTCGAAATAGGTCGCCGGAAAATATGGCAGGAAAAGTCGCCAAAAAAGTGGCAGGAAAGTTGACTGGAAACGGTCAACCGGTGTTGACTTGGCAATGGGGTCCGTTGCTGAAGTGGTTGTGGTACTTGGTGCTGACGTGGCAGTGGGGCCGCGGTTTGGGCCTCTAGGCTGCAGCTTCTCCTTCCTCTTTTTTTTTTCTTTCTTTCTGCCGGACATTCAGTCGGCCGGTTCAGCAAGTTTTTGGTCGGTTTTTGTGATATTTCTTCCCGTTCCTGTATCTTCAGGTGGAGGAGTTTCTTGTGACAAAATTTGGTTAAAATTGGAGGTCCGGAAGTTGGTGAACCAGTGGAATATTTGCTGCGGGTTGTATGGAGCTTCCGGTGGCCGGTTCGGTAGGTTTTAGACCGGTTCTTGGGGTGGCCCCGCCGGTTTTGGACTCTTGGGATCGAGTGCTTCAAGGTGTGAGGTGGAAATAGAAAAGGATTCAAGGTATTGTATTCGATTTTAGGATTTTTGCTTCTTGAATCAGGGTTTGGCTATTTGTTTCAGGGTTAGGGCTTCGTGTTGATAACGTGTTTTAGGGAATCGATATTTGAGAGAAAATCGTTGTGTTTTCTCATTGATAATAGGGGCCCTAAAACACGACGGCATGGAGTTCTGGTCAAACCCGGAGCGGACGGGGTGGTTGACCAAGCAAGGCAAGTACATAAAGACGCCGGTGGTTTGTTATGAAGTAACGGAAGCTGTTCTGGTTCAAGGATTCCGGCATCACACGCGCGTCGAGGGCACGCGGCGTGATCCAGGTGGCCACGTGCCTGACGGTGAAGGGCGCGGAGGACGTGCTGAACAATACCTGGATCGCCTTCACTCGCGGGGTTCAGTACCCGCCTCTTGGTGTCCAGTACCCAGTGATGGGAGAAGGAGTGGGCCTTCATTGGAAATGGAATCACATAAGACCATGACGAGTCAGCTTGGAACCCCGAAGGCTTGTCCTACTGCACTCAAATCTAGAGTAAGCATTTCTTTCAATTATGGGCTGGGTAGTAATTCTTATTCTGGAGTGGATGAGCATGTGCATAAATAGTTGGTAGACTTGGGACTTAGCATCCATATGTGAAGTCACAATTTCATGTGGAATTGATTTTGATTCCTTTTTTTTATTTACCAAGTAATTAATACACTGGGCAGGTATTAATCCTTAAAATATGCAATAGGAAGCAGAAAAGGTCAAAACATGTTCACTGTGAAGCTTAATTGGCAGTTACATGAATGTCAGAACTATTGACCTCTTTCACATCTGTCAAACCAGCTATTACATTGCTCAGTGTCACGAGCCGCACTTAAGAGTAGTGCTATCGTGACACTTTGTGAGGGAAAAGCCGAGCGGGGGCGAGCCTTGGAAGCCCAAGGGCGAGCTTGAAGGTAAAGCGAGGATGAGTGGCATTGTCGTAATTAAGTGGAAGTTCTGGTTCGAGGTACTTCGGCTTGGAATTTGGAAAAACTCAAAACACGAGAAATATCCGGGACGTCGAAAAGAGTTCAACGCACTTGACGGTATGTCATTTGGATTTTCTGTGAATTAGTTATGGACAATTAGTCTCCTCGGCTATTTTGATGTTTCCTCCCAAATGTTTCATGTAAGCCAGATATGCTCTATAGGGGGGAGACATGGTGTCAAGCTCTCCACCACCCCCGGTGCTGGCCTTCATGGGGCACTAAGTGAGCTTCTCCCGGGCACCCGTGGGGGCCTAGGAGACCGGGCATATGTCGTCAGAAAGGGGCGGCATATGTTTCCACGAGTCAGGAAGTCTCGTGGACAGTATTGGCCGAAAGGCTGATATTGCGGGTCGACGTCGGGGTCGAGGTTCGTATGAGGGCGATCCTTATGCCATCGGCGTTAGACAAACATGTGGGCTTACGGAAGATATGTCGGGACCTCGTGGTGCTCATTGGCCACGGAGCAAGCGACGTGGGCATGTGTTAGGGTTCGACCTTGTCCAAAACAATGGGATGCCAGCAAGCACGGGAGGGGCGACCCCGTGCTAGATTGAAGGAAGCTTTAGAGGGGCATCAAGGATGAGTTGCTCGCTCAAGTGGCGTGCCAACAAGCAAGACGGTATGCTATCTTGGGGGATTGGCCTACGGGCTAGATTATGCCTTGGAGCCATGACAGTCATTAAGAAGGGAACACGGTAGCCTTGTTAGATGGGACAGGCCACATGGCCTCGATGGCTGGTCAGGCTGGTACTCAAGGGTTGAGTATACAGACAAGTGTTACCCATGGGCCGAATGGGCTATCTAGGTGATGTCCATGAGGCGAAGTATGAGGGCATGTGTTGCCTAAGAGCCAAGTGGGTTGTACAAAGGATACTCGCGAGGCAAGATACGACGGCAGGCGGTGTCCAGGAGCCGAGTGAGTTGCACTAGTGGTGCTCATGAGGTGCAGGAAGAAAACATGTGTTGCCTATGAGTTCATAGGATTGTGCCGGGGATGCACAAGAGGAAGTAAGTAGACACGTGCTGTCAAGTATGGTGCGTGGACGAGGCGCACAAAGCCAAAGTACGTGGACATGGGTTGCCCTTGAGCTGAAGACCGAGTGGGTCGCATAAGTGATGCCTACGAGGTGGAACATGCAAGACATGTGTTGTCTTGAAGTTGGATGTGTGGTGCGAGAGATGCCCACGAAGTGAGGAAGATGTGCGAGCTACTAAGGAGTGACTCAAGGAAGAAGTGTGAATGCCAACTTAGTCTCGGTACACGGTCATGCTACTTGCTATCGACGTGCGGGATGCACGCGGGTCAGTAATGGGCTGACTCAAGCCGGGATGACATGAAAGCCTATCGGTTGGGCGAGTGTCTTGGGAGACAAGCTAGACACAAGGAAGCGATCGATTAGTCACAAGATGTGAGACTCATGTGTGAGTAGCTTTCGTTGGTAAGCCCCAACAAGTAAGGGGATGATGTGGAAAGGGACAAGTTGACAAGAGAAGCACACAGAAAGAAAGAGAAAAATGGAGTATCAAGGAAGTAAGGAAGTAGGCTGGCCTCGGTTCAAGAGGAACCTTGGCGCCGCACGGGCTAATTCCGCTGCGTGTAAAGTCGGCCCGTGACAGTTGGTATCAGAGCAGGGCTGGTTCATTCATTGAGAATGGCCTTCCTTGACATGAGTAGAGATCCCGATCTCATCCCGAGTGCTACAAAGGGGTACCAATTGGACAACGGTGAAGAAAGCCAAACAAGCTAGTTAAAGCGGATACATTGAGCAACCAGGTGTGAGTTGCAGCCTTGCTCCATTAATTTGAAGTTGAAGAAAGGGCTAAGAGGGGCCCAAATGTTGAGAAAAGAAGCAAGCTGGGTGCCGGAAGAAGGAGAGAAGAGTCATATCAAGTCGTTGACACTTGTGGTAGACTAGTGCAGTGTCCAATGAAGAGTCAAAGGAGCAAATCAGTTGATAGAGACGCATTCTCCTTGAGATTATAAGCCGCGAAAGGAGCGCATTTCTCCAAGGAAGTTATAAGCCGTCATTCTCCTCGAGACTATAAGCCGCGAAAGGAGCGCATTTCTCGAAGGATCCTTGAGATCGTAAGCCGCGAGAGGAGCGCATTTCGCCAAGGAAGCTAAAGCAGTTCATTGTTGCTCCAGAGATGTTCGAGTTCATGTAAGCCACAACGGTTAACATGAGTTGTCAGCTATCAAGTCAAGAGAAAGTGAGTTAAGTAACCTTCCTTCTGGTTTTCAGTAAGCTTATGCAATGACCAAAGTGGGTCGAGCAAGTGAAGATCAGAGGCCATGACGGCCAAGCATGCGAGAAGTGCATGTGATAAAGGTAGGAGAAAGCCTTGTTGAGATGAGGATGGTGTAAATTCCACAATGAGAGTGAAGATCAGAGACCATAGTGGTCGTGGGTTTTGAAGGGACATGCGGGATGATCACAAATGTAAGTGGAGTGTTATGGGCATAATTGGTAAAAAGTCTTTTGTCCGAAAGGGACACACCCTCCCCGGCCGAAATTATAAACAGGGTGCCGCAGATATGCGGGGAGCCAGAAAGCCTCGTCTAGAGGAACACACTCCCATCAAAGTTTGTGAGAATATCGCATGGACATTGAAAGAAAGAAAAAGCAGACTCTGAGCAACTACGTGAGTGCAAGGAGGTCTGGAACCGAAGATGGTTCAGGATGGCAGACAACCCACAAGATGCAACTGAGAGAGTGCAGGGTGTCTGGCCAAAGAGGAGTTTGGGAAGAAGTAAGAAAGAGAAGCTGGGAGTCCAGGAGAGGAGCCAGCATGATTAGGGAAGAAGGTAAGAACACGTGCGGTGGTGGAATATTTACTCTAGATGGCTGATGCAGAAGTTGAAGTACGCGAGTGGCGCGTTTGTTGTCTCTGGCCAAGTTCATAAATGGGCGCGAGAAGGTTGTGACGGGAGTGTCATTTGCCAAGTTCATGTGTGAGCGCGAGAAGGTCGTCACGAGATGTGATTCCAAGAATGGAGGGACATAGTCAGTGAATGAATCATCTGTGTTTGCAAGCCTATAGAGCATCTGGAAGAAAAGATGGAGCGCACGTCAATGAGGGCATTGACATTATAAGTGGGGGAGGATGTCACGAGCCGCACTTAAGAGTAGTGCTATCGTGACACTTTGTGAGGGAAAAGCCGAGCGGGGGCGAGCCTTGGAAGCCCAAGGGCGAGCTTGAAGGTAAAGCGAGGATGAGTGGCATTGTCGTAATTAAGTGGAAGTTCTGGTTCGAGGTACTTCGGCTTGGAATTTGGAAAAACTCAAAACACGAGAAATATCCGGGACGTCGAAAAGAGTTCAACGCACTTGACGGTATGTCATTTGGATTTTCTGTGAATTAGTTATGGACAATTAGTCTCCTCGGCTATTTTGATGTTTCCTCCCAAATGTTTCATGTAAGCCAGATATGCTCTATAGGGGGGAGACATGGTGTCAAGCTCTCCACCACCCCCGGTGCTGGCCTTCATGGGGCACTAAGTGAGCTTCTCCCGGGCACCCGTGGGGGCCTAGGAGACCGGGCATATGTCGTCAGAAAGGGGCGGCATATGTTTCCACGAGTCAGGAAGTCTCGTGGACAGTATTGGCCGAAAGGCTGATATTGCGGGTCGACGTCGGGGTCGAGGTTCGTATGAGGGCGATCCTTATGCCATCGGCGTTAGACAAACATGTGGGCTTACGGAAGATATGTCGGGACCTCGTGGTGCTCATTGGCCACGGAGCAAGCGACGTGGGCATGTGTTAGGGTTCGACCTTGTCCAAAACAATGGGATGCCAGCAAGCACGGGAGGGGCGACCCCGTGCTAGATTGAAGGAAGCTTTAGAGGGGCATCAAGGATGAGTTGCTCGCTCAAGTGGCGTGCCAACAAGCAAGACGGTATGCTATCTTGGGGGATTGGCCTACGGGCTAGATTATGCCTTGGAGCCATGACAGTCATTAAGAAGGGAACACGGTAGCCTTGTTAGATGGGACAGGCCACATGGCCTCGATGGCTGGTCAGGCTGGTACTCAAGGGTTGAGTATACAGACAAGTGTTACCCATGGGCCGAATGGGCTATCTAGGTGATGTCCATGAGGCGAAGTATGAGGGCATGTGTTGCCTAAGAGCCAAGTGGGTTGTACAAAGGATACTCGCGAGGCAAGATACGACGGCAGGCGGTGTCCAGGAGCCGAGTGAGTTGCACTAGTGGTGCTCATGAGGTGCAGGAAGAAAACATGTGTTGCCTATGAGTTCATAGGATTGTGCCGGGGATGCACAAGAGGAAGTAAGTAGACACGTGCTGTCAAGTATGGTGCGTGGACGAGGCGCACAAAGCCAAAGTACGTGGACATGGGTTGCCCTTGAGCTGAAGACCGAGTGGGTCGCATAAGTGATGCCTACGAGGTGGAACATGCAAGACATGTGTTGTCTTGAAGTTGGATGTGTGGTGCGAGAGATGCCCACGAAGTGAGGAAGATGTGCGAGCTACTAAGGAGTGACTCAAGGAAGAAGTGTGAATGCCAACTTAGTCTCGGTACACGGTCATGCTACTTGCTATCGACGTGCGGGATGCACGCGGGTCAGTAATGGGCTGACTCAAGCCGGGATGACATGAAAGCCTATCGGTTGGGCGAGTGTCTTGGGAGACAAGCTAGACACAAGGAAGCGATCGATTAGTCACAAGATGTGAGACTCATGTGTGAGTAGCTTTCGTTGGTAAGCCCCAACAAGTAAGGGGATGATGTGGAAAGGGACAAGTTGACAAGAGAAGCACACAGAAAGAAAGAGAAAAATGGAGTATCAAGGAAGTAAGGAAGTAGGCTGGCCTCGGTTCAAGAGGAACCTTGGCGCCGCACGGGCTAATTCCGCTGCGTGTAAAGTCGGCCCGTGACACTCAGCTTATTAATTGCATTTGAAATAACATTAAGTTGAGAACATTTTACTACTGTTGAACATAGAATGTTGAAATCTCTAGAAATAACAATGTTGTCTTGCATTTACCTTGGTCTCTGAAATAAGTGTGGAGTTCATGGCAATTTTCTGTTGAGGATTTTTTACTTCTAGTTGTGCTCGAGATTCATTTATTGTTGCTTAGTCATTTCTTTCTTGTGCTCATAGTTAGCAAACCCCCAGCCAGAGACTGCTGCTAGGAGCAACTTAATATCTAACCAATCAGCTTCTTCCCCTGGGTTGAATTCTTCAAGTTCAGGTATCCGGAGGCCCTCATCATCTGGGGGTCCAGGATCAAGACCTGCAACACCAACTGGACGCCCCACAGTGACTTCAGCTCCTAAACCTTCAAGATCGTCAACACCTACTTCTCGAGCAACACTAACCAAGTCCACGGTTTCTGCAGCCAAGCCCTCAGTTTCCACAATTAAATTCGCAATCCCTGGAACTAAATCCACAATTCCTGCAACTAAATCTACAATTCCCTCAAGATTCTCCACACCGTCAATGTCGACGGCAAGATCTTCAACACCAACTAGCAGACCTACCGTGCCCCCACCCAAATCTGTATCAAGATCATCAACACCAACTCGTTGACCGTCCATGCCATCCAATACACCTAGTATATCAGCTCCTACATCAAAGCCCTCTCCTTCAGTTTCGAAGCCTATTCCCTCAGCAACAAGAAATCCGGTGCCATCACATGGCGCATCGCCTACAGTGAAATCTAGACCATGGAAGCCCTCGGAATTGCCTGGTTTCTCGATGGATGCCCCACCAAATTTAAGGACAACACTTCCTGATAGACCACTTTCAGCTTCCAGAGGTAGGCCAGGAGCACCCAGCTCTAGATCTTCTTCCATTGAGCCTGGTCCTCCTGGAAGACCAAGAAGGAAATCATGCTCTCCTTCAAGAGGAAGGACTCCCAATGGCAGTACTCATATAAGCGGGAGCTCTATTCCTCCATTCAGTCGCGGGCATTCTAAAGTTAATGGGAACAAAAATGGTTGAGCGGGTAATAAATATGCGGAAACTGGCGCCCCCCAAGCACGATGACAAACAATCTCCTCATGGGAACCACTCTGGGAAGTCATCGTCATCCCCAGACAGTTCAGGCTTTGGTAGATCACTCTCAAAGAAATCCCTTGATATGGCTATACATCACATGGTAAGCATTCCTTTGCGTTTTATTATTTGGTGTACCTCCCAGTATTAGTTAAACCTAGAATCCCCAGCGTCTTAGTTAATAGTTTCCTATTTCAACTTTTGACTGCAGGATATAAGGCGAAGCATTCCTGGTAATTTGCGGCCGTTGATGACAAATATTCCTGCATCCTCTATGGACAGTGTGAGATTAGGGCCTGCACGAAGCAGAACGGTTAGTGTTTCAGATTCTCCTCTTGCCACCAACAGTAATGATAGCTCTGAAGTCAGTGTAAACAACAATGGCCTTTGTTTAGATGCGAGTGGAGTAGAAGATGATATTGGCAGTGAGAGAGGTGGTCGATCTCCTGCCAGTGTGCATGGTAGGTGATGGCTTTGAGGATTACAATTTCATGAAACGTGCATCTCTAATCTATCTTGCATTCTTATTTTGGGTTCTAATAATCACATCTAGATAATCAAAAGAAAGCCAATTTCCTGAGACCTGACCAGAATTTTGCCTCTATGCTAGTATGCTTATTGTAAAGTTTACTGGAAATGTTGTCAGCGATGTAATTCATGACTTTTGTAATATTTAGGGAATCTAGTTTATTGTCTAACAGTCTTTCTTGGCTTATTTTGCGGATAGATGTATTAAAACCTTCAACCACGTTATTGAAAACCAGAGATTATACTGCTGCCTGTTTCCTTATTTTATTGTTTCTCCAGTAGTATTTGTTACTTCTGAACGACTACTTTCTTCAGGACTGTGGAAGCTTTTTGAATATTTAGTTTCACTGCATAAATGGACAACCCACTATGAATTAATCGATTTCCAAATTCCGGACTTTCAACAATGAATTATCTAGCATTTTTGTGCTGCAGCTCGGTCTTCCATCATATAAATGGTCACACCATTTGCTCTTTTCTAATGAACTAATTTCACTTCTTGATATATGGCATCACTTTGATCCAAGAATGTTTTTGAGTTCTCACATGTTAGGTCTACTTAAGTACTGCATACTCTATCCTGCACACAAAATAGACAAGATGGAATAGGTTTGAAATTCGGCCCTTAGTTCTTGATGAATCATCTTTTTTCTCCACAGATCCCACCGTAAATTTTGATGCAAAATCCGACTTTCTTTGTGTGAGAGGTGGAAATATCAAGGGAATAAACAAAACTTACAGATTATATCTGAAGACCAAGATGATTAAGAATCTCCGTTAACGCATTCTTCGTTAGCGCACTCAAACCTTATTTGCCTCTACAAACGAAGGTCGCCGTTAAAACATACATCCCTTTATAAACGAGTGAAAAATAATAATAATGTATCTCAGTAGAGCAGAGTAACCATGTTACCATTCAAGACTCCACAACGTCCATGGTCCACAACCATTCGCCAAGAGCTAGCGGAACATAATGCTTTAATGACAGTAATCTCCACGTTCACTTAGACAAAATACATGATTGACGACGACTCGCAGTGATTATGGTCAATGAACGGCCTGAAGTCACGCTTCAGCGTTAGTAACTCTCCAACCAAGATTCCTTCACAGGGGACTTGTACATAGAAGGTACAGCTGAGCAAAATCAGCACCGACTTGTAGTTGCTTCCTATTGTTGAAATGACCAAGCATGTGTGACCCTAGGGAATACTGCAGGGCAGGCTCTCGCTTGAGCCAAGCCTCAGGCCGAAACACTCCTTGAGGTGCCGCCGCGCGCCGCACAAACATCACCTCCTAGAGAAGTCCGAAGGCATATAACCGAAGCACATCAGTCCCACACGTCAGAAACAAAGTGAGGCCGCTCTTCACTTCACCTATAAAATGTCTCTCATTTTCTCTTCATTTATTACTTACCTAACACTACTCTGTCAACATAAATAAACTCACTGACTTAGGCACGGAGGAGCAAAGACCACCAACCACGGTTTTCCTCTTGATGCTGCTTGGCTCAAAACCAGTCTGGCTAGCAAATATTCTCTTTTGAATGCGTGAGCGTGCCAACATTGTGCAGTGTAGTCGTCAGGGCATCCCTTGACCTGACTTCTTCTTAAACGTTGTGGACGAGGAGAGGACAAACCTCGTCACAGGGTTTTTCTCTCTGCCTTATGGATAAGGACTTGTGGTGTGATCTCTTGCGTCACCGAGTCGATACTCGACGTTGTAGTTTGAGCAGAGCAATCGCTGGGAAGTAGAAGAAAACATGGATTTTGCTAAAGCGTGACTTTAGCTTCGCTGGGTTGCTAGCTAGGCCGTTACCTTGCTTCGCTGGTTTCAACTAGGTTGAAGGTAGGTCGCTCCGGAGAGACTTTGGATAATCTGTGTGATTAGTTGATTGAAGAGTTGTGTGTTGTTTACCCTTGAAACCTGGTATATATACTTAGGGTTTCAGTAGTTCCTTGCTATATAAGGATTATTGATTGAAGATTCCTAATTGGTCTCTGCTATTTGAATCCTACGAGGGCTTGTTTTCCTCATAGACTCTGGAATGGGCGAAGTTGTAACCCAAACCCGAGTAGGCTTATTTTTGGGCCGCAGGTTTCGGCCTGCTATGCTCAATTCTCTTAAAGGATATTGCCAAAAATACTTTTGGGCTCAAACATATGCTAGTGTGTTTTATCTGAGAGGTTGCGGCACCGCTACCGCGTTAAAAAGATCAGGATCTTGACCACCAAAAACTTTTACACTTCACATGAAAATTTTCCTAAAGTCTCGAATGACAGTAGAAAATAATCCAAAGTTGAGATAAATTTCAGTCTAAAGTTACTGCTGTCTAGTGTTTGGGTTACAAGAATATAAGTAGTCGTAAAGAGAGATGACAGTAATATTAAAACACACTAGTCTAGCTGAAGGGCATCACAATCATCATAGGCCAAGCCTTTGGACCTTTTGCAAGGTTTTTTGAATCTCCATAATGAATGAAATCGATCTAATCGTGGTGGGATTTCAAGTTTTGTTAATTTACTAAATTAATTTTGGGTGGGTACGTTAGACCCTATTCTCATCCGATTCATGAAAACACTCCCTTTCTCATGTTGCTCCTATTAAACATTTTTTTTTTGAGAAGATGCTCCTATTAAACATTTTTTTTTTGGAGAAGATGCTCCTATTAAACATTTCATTTCCTGTATTATAGTAATCCAGTAGTAGCACTGGCATGAACCTTATTTCTCATGGGTAATTGGCTCTGATAAAGTAGAACGACTTGGTCTAGGTGCTTAATTACCCACCAAAACATGAGTCTCAAAGATATTACAATAAACCAATTAGTAATCATTAGCTTTTAGACCACTTTCCTGACTTGATTAGGGCAGGGCTAGCTGCTTCCAAGTTTCTTCCACCGCTAATTTAAAATTCGGCCATGTCCCCTCCTCTTTCCAATCAAGTCCGAGTCTTCAGTCGGCGTCAATACTAACGTTACCAATATTTATTTGATGTAACTAATTACTGATGAGCCATTGCATAAGACTACTACTACATGTAAAGGTTGTTAAATACCACATTTTGAAAGCTCAAGTTGATTTGCCTTGAATAATATTCCCATCACCTGCTGACTAGCTTTCCGTTGCTTATACAAACTTAATGGAGAGTTTCACATACCTTCATGTCATCCTTTTCATCAACTTTTTACAACTCACCACTGTTGTAAGTTCATTTGGCAATGAAACCGATCGCTTGGCTTTGCTAAAATTCAAAGATTGCATAGCCTCTGATCCAGATGGGCTGTTGAACTCATGGAATGACTCCGTTTATTACTGCAAATGGCCTGGAATTGCTTGTGGCAGACGGCATCAAAGAGTAACAGCCGTCTACCTACCACACGCTGCTTTGCACGGAACCATATCACCATACATTGGCAACCTCTCCTTTCTTAGGTTCATCAACCTTCAAAACAACAGCTTCTCTAGCAAGATTCCGCAACAAGTTGAACATTTATTCCGGCTCCGACATCTCAATCTCGATACCAACATGTTGGAGGGGGGAATTCCAGTCAACCTGACCTTCTGTGCGGAACTGAGCATCATAAATATTGGACGAAACCGCCTTACCGGCAAAATTCCTTCAGAGATTGGCTCATTGATGAAGCTTGTGTATCTTGATTTTCAGATAAATAATCTGACAGGAGGCATCCCACCTTCATTGGGAAATCTTTCATCAATCACTGTACTTTTCATGGAAGAGAACAATTTGGTGGGCACTGTTCCAGAGGCGCTAGGCCGATTGAGAAGTCTATCAATCTTTGGAATTGGTCTCAATAATCTCTCTGGTTTGATCCCTCCCTCCCTTTTTAACATATCATCTATGAATGCCTTCTCAATTTCATATAATAAATTTAAGGGCAGTATTCCACGCCTCAACATGCCTAATCTCCAAATACTGTACCTTGCCGGAAATGAATTCTCTGGACAAATCCCAGCTTCACTGTCCAATGCTTCTCAGCTTCAAAAGCTTGATTTTGGGGAAAATAATTTTGTTGGCCAACTTCCCGTAAGTTTTGGAAATTTTCCAAATCTCCAGAGGCTCAGAATAACTAAGAATAATCTAGGAACTAATTCATCAAATGATTTGGGATTTATAACATCCTTGACAAATTGCAGCGATCTGTTGCAGCTTTCTCTGAGTAAAAACAATTTTGGAGGTGTTTTACCTAATTCTGTAGCCAATCTCTCAACCCAACTGACTCAACTCTACCTTGCAGGCAATCAAATAGAGGGAATGATTCCTGAAACATTAGAAAATCTTAGCAATTTAATAGTCTTGAGCTTGCAAGAAAACTTGTTCACAGGTACCATTCCAGCTTCTCTTGGGAAGTTACAAAAGCTGCAAATATTATATTTACATTCCAATAGATTATCAAGTCGGTTCCCATCTTTCTTAGGGAACCTCACCCAATTGTTTCAACTCACTATGTTTGAAAATGAATTAGAAGGAAGCATTCCTCCAAATATTGGTAACTGCAAAAATCTGCAGGTGATGGATATATCACACAATAAGCTTAGTGGAGATATACCATCACAGGTCATTGGTCTGTCCTCCTTCTCTCTCTTGCTCAACTTATCACAAAACTCGCTTACTGGCATTCTGCCTGCGGAAGTGGGTAAGCTAAAGAATATCAATATACTGGACATCTCTTATAATAATTTGACCGGAGGAATTCCAGAAATTATTGGAGGCTGTCTGAGCCTTGAATTCCTTCACCTACAAGGGAACCACTTTCAAGGAATCATACCTTCTTCTTTGTCTGCTTTGAGAGGTCTTCAGTATCTAGATCTTTCACAAAATAACTTGTCAGGACATATTCCAAAAGACCTACAGTGGCTTCCATTCTTGAATTATTTGAACCTTTCGTCTAATAATCTGGAGGGTGAGGCACCGAAAGGAGGAGTTTTTCAAAATACAAGTGCAATATCATTGAATGGAAATACCAAACTTTGTGGTGGTGTTTCGGAATTGCAGCTACCAACATGCCCGATCAAAGTCCCAAAGCAGAGAAAGTTGCACGGCTTCAAACTAAAGTTCACAATTTCTTTAGTCGCTGGATGCTCTCTTCTGTTTGCAGTGATCATAGCTCTTTATTGGAGGAGAAAAACTCAAAAGAATAAACCGCTATCTGTAGTGCCATCAATCAAATTCCTTCCAAAGGTTTCATACCATACACTTCATCAAGCTACTGGCGGATTCTCTCTAAGCAATCAAATTGGATCAGGAGGTTTTGGCTCTGTATACAAAGGGATTATTGATCAAGAAGAAAACAATGTTGTTGCCATTAAGGTCCTCAACCTTAAAGAGAAAGGAGCTTCTAAGAGTTTCATGGCAGAATGCAATGCACTAAGAAATATCCGGCACAGGAACCTTGTGAAGATCTTAACATGTTGCTCCAGCACAGATTACAATGGTAATGACTTCAAAGCTCTAGTTTTTGAGAATATGTCAAATGGAAGTCTAGAGGAGTGGCTGCACAAAGAAAACCAATCAAGGAGTTTGAACCTTCTTCAAAGACTGAATATTGTTGTTGATGTGGCTTCTGCGTTGTGTTATCTTCATGACCATTGTGAACCACAAATCATTCACTGCGACATTAAGCCGAGCAACGTTCTTCTTGATGATGACATGGTTGCTCATGTTGGTGACTTTGGGTTAGCAAGACTCATCTCAACGATAACGGACTCCTCTCAAAATCAAAGTAGCACAGTTGGGGTAAAAGGAACAATTGGCTATGTTGCTCCAGGTAATAATCTTCCACTACTTTATAATTTCTTAAATTTTTATCTACACGTTTATTGAAGATAATAGAATTATAGACAGAAGAATAGAGAAATAGAAGCATGGTAGCTTATGCTCAATGTGACACAGTGGGAATGACAACCAACTTAAATTTTAAGCCCTATCAAGTGACTAAATACATGTTGGCAAGCAAGATAAGATACGTCATCTCAAAGATTGTAATATTAATGCAAGACATAAATGATGTTTTTTTTGTAAAGAGAGTAAAGATATGGATGACGAAGTTCATCTCACTTTCTGTCTCAACCCAAAATTGGAATCCATTTGTATAATACATTCATCCATTAATAATCATTGATGATGAAAAATTTTTCATACTAGTCTGATCAACAAAGAACTTTCCATACTACATAAGTTAGGTTCCAAATTGTACAAGGAAAACTAATATATATACTTGATTGTTTTGTGAGTCAGAGTATGCGAGTGGTGTTGAGCCATCAAGACAAGGGGATGTATATAGTTATGGGGTGTTCGTGTTGCAAATGTTCACAGGAAGAAGACCTATCGACGAAATGTTTAAAGAGGGTTTGAACCTCCATAACTTTGTCAAGATGGCCATACCAGAAAGAGTGATGGAGATTGTAGATCCTACTCTTCTTGCCACTTTAGAAGAGAGAGCACCTACAACATCACAAAATGTAGTGAATTACATCAGTGGTTACAATAATGAAATCGAAGCAGTTGAAGAAAACATTGACAATGAATATTTAAGCAAGATGAACACTTATGTGTGGAAGTGCATACTTCCAACCCTTAAGATTGGACTTGCATGCTCGGAAGAATCACCAAGGAATAGAATGTCTATGGAGGAGGTCCACAGGAAGCTACACCATATAAAAGATGCTTGCACTGGTGTTGACATCTGTCAAGAAAGGCCAAGAAGAAGCTGAACAATAGGTGCTGTTATTTTCTTCTTTATGACAAAACTATATATTTTTTTTGGGCTCTTTTTCATTGCTTATTTATTTATTTATTTATTCTTCCTTACTTATTTATGAATGCATAATCATGTTTTTGTGCCAAAATACTTACACAGTATGGCATGGGAAGCAAGGTGTCAATTTTATGTGAGTTATGCTATTGACGAAGACGTCTAAAGGCAGGATGATAACTTGGAAGTGTGGAAGAAATAAGTTGTAGCAACTAATAAGTGAGTGCTTGATTTCGATTTTTATGTTATAAGTTGCTTATTATGTGGAATTCTCCTAAGATCCAATAGAGGCTATCAATGTTGTACTTATTTATGTGTAATAAGTGATGTAATCCAATTGGGTCTATGAGAATTATCAATAAAGGCAAAGCAGTCCAATTCATAGCTGTAGTATTGTTTTGTTTTGTGTAAATGGAAACCAATAAGTCTAAGAGTAATTTTCTTAACATTGGTGTTAGTGGAAAATCATCACTTCCGATTCAACCCAGCACCTCTTCTTGTAAAGGGCATTTCTTTAAACACCTTACCTTCATCTAATTAAATCAGCCACCCACATTTTCTGCAAAATTGAATAATGCATCATTAAATAAAGAGTCATTATGAGAAAGAAAAAAAAAAAACAATTAGTATAATCATTAAAATGCCAAGTTCTAGTTTACAACAGTACTAGAATAATAAGGGTGAGATCACTGTGTTCACCTTCTACTCTATTATGGTGCTCGAGATAAACTTAATAGGTTAGAACTTGCTTAGAGAACCCATTGTAAAGTTACCACGTTGGCAAGTTGTAAGAGCCCAGCCCAACAATGGAGCTCCATGTACTCTGCTTATGTCCATTTTGGTTCAGATGCTGTCATGCGACGGGCCGTTGGCCTAGATAAGGGTGTTAATGGCAGGTCTGTGGCAGTAGTGTCCAGTCTGAGTATCTTTAGTAATTTCATATTGGTCTTGCCCTCCAATTGGGCATGGGTTTCAAACCTAGTTAGGATAACCTAGTTAGGATTTGAGATCTATGGTTGGGCTTGGCCTGTTAGGGACAAATCTTTATTTTGCATTTTTTTTATAATCTTTTTTTTTTAAAATGGGCTGGTGTGACTGCCCTCATGTCTTGATTAATGAAATTGCATAATACAAGGGGGAACATAGAGCCTGAACCCCAAATTACAATAAGCATAGAGAGAACATCCTGAAATAATACCAGGATTCCCTACAAAACCTATGTATTCTAACAAGCACCAATTAGCAAAGAGTGTACAAATGGCTACTTCATTTGCTTTGACATAACGGTGACATACCGGAAAGATAACTCTATCACGAAGAAACATCATTACAAATAGGACAGCTTTCCCATTATGTTGCCACAAATAAATAAATCCGATGACGCTCAATTTCATCCTGCCACTAGGAGGTTGTGTCCATTTGATCAAGCAAATAGCTCACCGCCTCGCTAGGCCAGACAAGCATACCGGGACAAAGCCCATTTCGCCCTAACCAAGAGTGGTAGGGAATTATTTCAGGCAAAGAGCCGTAGCATACTAAAAGTAAATAATAATTAAACAAAACAAAAAAGTAAATTGGATCAAGGGTCAAAGCCCAGACCAACAAGATGGTCAAAGCCCAGACCCAATGTTCAACCGGCCCAAGCCGAGTTCGGGTACAGAACGGACAACTGACCGACACCTCCCATATCGATCATCCACGTGAAGCAGCACCACCATCCACCTGCTGGCTAGCCACTCCACCCCTCCACAGATCGGAGCCAGAACATCCCACCAAGTGATCGATCCGATCTGATAGGATCAAGTCCAACAGATCAGATAGGCCACCAGAGAATCACAGCGACGCCGTCGTCCAGTCACCACCCTCAAGCAATCTCTGATCCCACCACACCGCCGTAAAACGTCCGCACTCCTTCCTATGGTCAGGCGACATCAGCCCCGACACCCATCCATCAACCCGCTGCTCCCCTTTGCAGTGAAGTCCTCCAAACGCCAACGTTGCGATTCTGCAGCCTTCTCCCCAACTAGACCATGCAATCCCGGCCACAAGGACCCTTCTAGCCCGTCTGACGACGCCGCCTCGAGGGCGTGCCGTTGGACCAAGCATACACTGGAACTGAAGACTTCTCGCTGCCTAGGGTTTTGGAGAGAGAGTTTTTTCTTTTTTATCGTAGTTTCTTTTAATTGGTATTGGATGACTGACATACTGGTGATTTCTTTCTTTTTGGGGAAGAAGTCAGCAGCTTCTCAGTTTTGAGATATGTCATCAAGAGTAGTCTGCTAGTGCTTTTGAGTTTTCCATAGTAGTGTTGATTAGATTTTGGATGAGCTTCATAAAGTTCTATAAAAAAAAGTTAAGTTGCTTATGTAATTGATAGGAGCATAAAATGTGACGTTTATAATGTTTAAACCCTATATTTTACTAAGTTATTTCCTTTATCTTGATCAATTTAACTTAGTTAGTGTTTTTACAGATAAAATGGAGATCTACTCATACTAGGAGACCTGTGGAAGACATGTGGAAGCATCTAAGAAGTCTGAAGAAGATCATTACCGAATTGAACACAAATTGTGCTTTAAAAATCAAATCCATTATAGATTCGGAAAACTGCCAGTGCAGATCAGTCAACTTCAACAGAGTGTCACAAATCGATCAGAGCTCAGAAAATTATGATCTTTATATGGTTGGAAAGCTACGGATGTCTAGTTTCCAGAACTTTTTACAGCTCGTCGATATCTATTTTCTAGAAGACGTTATGACTATTTTAGTGCACTGAGGTCAAGTCTGCCGGAAATCTGTTTTGTCAAAGAAGTTCTAACTCAATTTGGTTTCTACAACCTAAAAGAGATATTTTGGGAGTTCTAAATCAAATTGAGTTAGAATTGCTTGTGGAGGATTCCTATTGGTCGAAGATTTCTATTCCATGGCTATAAATAAATAGAGGAGGGTGACAAAGAAAATATACACATCTCTTCCTTCACCCATTTCATCTTCTTTGTCTCTCCATCTCCTCTCCATTTTCTGTCCATTCTCTAGTTTTCTTTGCTTCGATTTGTAGAACTATGAATTCTAGTTAACAAATAATGTTAAGGGCAAAGTTTAAAGCCCGTTTATATGTTTTGAAATAAAGTTGTGATTTCTATATGTTGATTTATATGTTACTTATGTGAGATTGATCAATTGATTTTGTTTTATGGAAAACTTTTATATGTTTTTGTTCTTTGGTGCGCAACTTAGAATGATTGCATATAATTGGAGCTAGTAATTAGGTTCATGCTTTGTGACCCTAATTCGAATAAGTAGTAAAGGCTTTGGACAAAAGTCGAAATTAATTGGTTTGTGTTATTGAATAGACATGCTTTGTGTACTAGGATTAATACAATTATTGACTAAACTTTCACTTGCTCTTAATGATTTGAAACTTGAGTTTGCATGGTTGCTTTGATTGTGTGAAACCTGTTTTCAAAATATATTGGTTAGGTGCTTTGCTTGACCAATTGTGTAAAGGGAAGTAAAATAAGGGACATTGGTTGCTTTGATCTTTGTTTCTTGGTTGATATATTCTCATCTCATAGATGACCAACTATTAGAATTGTGACCGGATTTCTGGCATATGGATGTAGTTTTGATCTTTGTTCCTTACGTTCCACCCTTGTAAATGTGTTTTTACATTCTCTTTATTTTATTTAGTTTAATTTTCGAAACCATAATTCTTAAACCCCCCTTTTGTTTAGTTATTTGTATATATTTCTATTCTTTATATTATTTTTGTAAATAATACTTTATTGTTTAATTTCTTTATTTGTTTACACAATTACAGGTGTACCCTCAATCCCCGGATAGAACGATCCCTATTTACCATAAACTAACGATGACATTTTAAAGGGTTAAATTGCGTGCTGCTTTACAGCGCATCAGTAATGGCTTTTCTGACAACTCTAAGAGTAGGTCAATATGTAATTTCACTGAATCAATAAAAAGAGTTGACATGTTTCCCTAAAAAAATAAAAAAGTTATGTGGAAAATGTTCAGGGCCCGCCCTGGGACTAGGAGAAGCAGGCCTAGGCCTAGGGCCTCTGATTTTGGGGGGGCCTCAAACTCAGATTTTAGGGGCCTAAAAAAATAATTATGTAGGCCTGCAGATAAAAAAAAATAAAAATCGAAACAATGTGAGCCTTTAGCGTCTATGAAGACGCAAACATTGATGCTCTCAGTCTCTCACGCTCTGCTTCCTAATTGTGGTTGAAGAAGAAAAGTCCAATTGTGATTGAACATCCCAAAATGTTTCTCAACTGTTGCTGAAGAAAAGTCGAAAAGCCAAAAGGAGAAGGAGAGTAGGAGTCTATGAGAGTTAATTTTATCTTCCAAAAAGTCAAAAAGGTATGATCTTTAAGCTTTTTCTTTTCAGTTTTGAAGAAATTGTGGTGCATGATGTTTATTCAAGCTATTTCTTCATTCAAAACAAGGATATCACAATTTCATTCAAATTTAATATAATATAATCAGTTAATGAGCATGATGTTTTGAGAAAGCTGCTGCCTGCTGATCTGTTAATTTTGAGCCTTGTGTTGCCATACTTATTGATCTCTAAATATCGTGAAATTTTGATAGGTTTCTATTCTGCTAGTGAAAAAGGGATTTGGAAAGTTTCATATTATTTGGATGTATAATGAATCTCCGGTGATTTTTTTAAGTCTAGACTGCTTTTGGAAAAGTTCCAGAATTTTTAGTGTACCCTCTGACTTTCTGCTGAGATTTGAACTTCTATTTGAATCATTTAACCTCTGGTCTTTGTATATATTGAACTAGACATTTTATTAGTTGTTTCAAAATTGTTTTCTTGTCAATTGGTTTTAAAATGAATTTTTGGTGGAATTTCTAATTTGACTTTGCTGCTGCAATGTTTTTCTAAAACCTGATAGTTCAGTCTTTTTTCATCCATTGTTTCCCTTACTTCTAGAACTCTGATTAGTTTGAAATTTTAATATGTTGTACCTTGATATGTCAGCTTTCATTCTGCAAAATTTCAACTTCATTGTTGCACAAATGAATTTTTCGTAAATCCTCAAAGACAAACTGTTCCTGCCTACAGTTTACACTTTAAGTTGTGTCAAATTTGGTATTTTTCTGAATTTCTCTTGCTGAATTTGGTGCCTCAAATTTTTTTTCGCCTTGAGCCTCTAAACTCATAGGGTCGGCCCTGAAGATGTTAAATTGCATTTAGCTTATAGTTTTTAAATTTTCATAAATATCTAGTGAAATATAGCTATTGGGCCATGTCCGTCAGCATCGGACCTAATCTACCAGAATAGTGTAAGCATTAAAATATTGGCAAGGAGAGGTAATATCCCATTGAGACAAATCCGGGTGAGGAAGAAAATCTTGGAGAGGTAATATCCCATTAAGATGGATCCGAGTGAGGAAGAAAATCTTGGAGAGGTAATATCTCCTTGAGATGGATCCGAGTAAGGAAGAGATTGTTAGTATTAAAATGTTGGCATTCTTAACTAAACACAAAACTCTACCCAAAGTCCCATGTGCAACCAAATACGTACCAAATTGTTTAATTCTATGGCTTTGGAATAATCTGACAAAGCATGAAATATGCTTAAACTGTAAGTGTGTCAGTTCCTCTTCAGCATGCTGAAGGATACCGCGGCATGCGCTCTCTCTCTTGCTTGTACTTTCTTATCTTCCTATTATGGAATCCTTGTTGTCCGCTCAGTGTAATCATGAAGACCTTGCTGTCTAAGAAGGAAGTGGGAAGTCAGTGCCTCTGCATCTCGTGGCCACACTTCAACCAAACTGAAGGAATCTTGGTGATTGCTTCCTCCTATATATATAGGAGTTCTGTGGTTCTTCTCAGCATTGAAAATAGTTGTTCTTTTCAATCCCTTTATTGTAAAGGAGTCGTTCTCTATGTATTTCTATTTTGTCAAACTGGTTTGTTCCAGGATTGAGAACAGTTTGAAAAACATCTAGTGAGTCTGTCCAGATAGGATTGCCGCGGTCAGTGCAATCCCAGAGTTGTAAACAAGTCAGTCCAGGAATGATTGTCGCGGTCAGTACAATCCTTGTGTTGTGACTTGTAATATGTTTTTCACTAGTGATTTGGTTTGGTCTTTCAAGAGTTAAAGGCCACGCAGATGTTTTCCCTCGATAGGGTGTTTACTGCGTTAACAAAAATCTGTGTTCTTTATTGCTTTAGTTGGTTTGTTTGATTGTTCAATACATTCTATTCAATATCTACTCTCAGGATTGATCACCCAGTTGCAATCCTAGAGAAAGTTAATTTTTGTGAGTCTATTCACCCTGTCTAGGATCTTCAATTGGTATCAGAGCGGGTCGCTAACCTGTGTTAGTGTGTTCCTCTGGACTCCTAGAATGGATCGTGATAGAGTCTCTAGTTCCATTAACTCTCCTCCATATTTTGATGGGAAAGATTACTCTCAATGGAAAGTAATGATGATGGCTTTCCTGCAATCTCAAGAGGATAAATTATGGAACATTATAGAGAAAGGTTGGATAGAACCAACTAAAAGGGAAGCTGAAACTTCAAATCTTATTCCTAAACCAAGAGGTGAGTGGACTGTTGCTGAGCAATCTGATCACAAATGTGATACTAAAGCTCGTTATAGCCTTTTCGCTGCCTTGTCGGATAAGGAAAGAAAAAGAATTACAAATTGTCCAACTGCTAAAGCTTCTTGGGAATTACTTCAAACCACTCATGAGGGTAACAAAAAGGTGAAAGCACAAAAACTTCAAAGCCTTGTGCTCGAATTTGAAGAAATGACTATGAGAGAGGATGAATCTGTTGATGACTTCCATAGTCGCCTCATCAATGTTACCAATCAATGTCATGGGTTGGGTGATCCTATTATAGAACATAGAATTGTGAAAAAGTTTCTTCGAGCTCTTCCTCCTAGTTTTGAGGCTAAGCAAATTGCCATTGAGGAAGCTCAAGATCTTGATTCATACTCATTAGATGAGCTTGTGGGAAATTTGAAAACCTTTGAGTCAAAAAAGAGAAAGGGTAAGAAAGAAAAAACAATTGCTCTAAGCACTTTGAAGAAAGAGGAAGACCTTTCTGATTTTAATCTAGAAGAATTTGCTCTTCTCACAAAACAGTTCAAAAAATTTCTTAAATCTGCAAGGTCTCTCCCTTCTAGCTCTAGAAATTTTTCTAGTTCTACTTATTCCAAAAGAAATCAGAATGATGATGTTTCAAATGACAAATACTCAAAGTCCTCAAAGTTTCTTCAAAAGAAGTCTTTTGGTGAAAAACCAAAATGTTTTGAATGTCAAGGATATGGTCATCTTGCTGCTGATTGTGCAAACAAAAAACTTAAGTCTCAATCAAATAGAGCTTTTAAAACCTCTTGGAGTGATAGTGAATCGGAAACTAAGTCCGACCATGAAGAGGAGGATGCTGCCCTTGTTGCTACCACTCAAAATGAGTCCTCAGATGAATCTGATGATGATGAGCACTCTGAGGAGGTAGCCTCTAACAAGTTCGAGCAACTGTACAAAGCCTCAAAAATAATGATTGGAAAGATTGAGGAATTGAATAATCAACTTGCTGTTTGTGAAAAAGAAAAAACAGGGATCGCAGAGAAGTTTCAATCCTGCAAGAAGAAGTGGGAAATTGAAAGAAATGCATTGGTAAGTCAAGTAGAGACTCTGCAAGAGAACTTGAATGCTCAAATCAGGTTAGTTAATTCTCTAACGTCTGAAAAAATCTCTCTTGAAAAATCCTTACATGATTCTCAAGAAAAGTTTTCAAAATTTTCAATTGGATCTGATAAGGTTTCCAAAATGATTGGAATGGGCAAAGTTGATAGGGATAAAAGGGGTCTTGGTTTTCATTCTGGAGAAAGCTCCTCTAAAAGGCCAACTATTTTCGTGAAAAGTAAATTGTTGCCTAAAGAAACTGTTCCTAAGTCATCCAAAAGATTCATTCCCATTTGTCACTATTGTGGTATCTCTGGACACATTAGACCAAGGTGTCTTCGACTCAAAAAGGGTCCTCAAAAGTCTACTGGATCTCATGAAAACTCTTTGCTTCTTTCTTTACAGTCATCTCTGGAAAGATCCTTGAAAGATTTTGGAAGGATTGCTAAACTTGTTGCAATCCCTAGAAAAGAAAAAACTGTTTGGAGAAAGAAAAATAAGTCATTTCATCCACTTACCCCTGCTGATTCTGAACCCTCTGAAATGTGTCTTATATCCTCTTTTTCTTTCTCACAAGTTGAAGAAAATGATTCCATTGCTACATGCTTGGTTGCTCTTACTGCTATTTCATCTAGAAGAGTTGATACTTGGTATTTGGATAGTGGGTGCTCTAGGCACATGACAGGTGATAAAAACTGGTTCTCATCTTTCTATGATGAGGTTATCAATGGTTCTGTCACTTTTGGTGACGGAAAGAAAGCAAAGGTTGTGGGAAAAGGGATTGTAACTGCTCCTGGTATCCCAAATTTAAAAAATGTGTTGTATGTTGAAGGACTCCAAGCTAATCTTATTAGTGTGAGTCAATTGAGTGATGATTTTGAAGAGGTTAGATTCAATAAGCTGAGATGTCTTGTTCTTGATGGTAAGGGTAAGAGTGTCATGGGTGGACTACGATCCAAAGATCATTGTTATTGAGTTAATGCTAATGATTCTATCTCTTCTCAGATTTGTCTTAGTTCCTCCTCAACTGAAGATACTCTCAATCTTTGGCATAGACGCCTCTGCCATGTGAACTTCCAAGACTTGGTGAAGCTCACCACCAAAGAAGGGGTAAGAGGTTTGCCCAAATTGAGTGGGAAACCAACCGGTATGTGTGAGGGTTGCAAGCTTGGTAAGCAAACTCGTTCTTCACATAGGGTCACTAATTATGTGTCTACTTCACAACCCTTAGATTTAATGCATATGGATCTGGTTGGACCTGTTCAAACTAAAAGCTTAGGTGGTAAGAAGTACATGCTTGTTCTAGTCGATGATTTTTCTAGGTTCACTTGGGTGAAATTCTTGTGTGAAAAATCTGATGCTTTTGACAACTTTCAAAACTTAAGCAAAATAATTTCAAATGAGCAATACTCTTCAAATAAATGCATTGTAAGACTTAGAACTGATCATGGAACTGAATTTGAAAATGCTTTATTTGATGAGTTTTGTAATGATATGGGAATTAAGCATGAGTTCTCAGCTCCCATAACTCCGCAACAAAATGGTGTTGTGGAAAGGAAAAACAGGGTTTTAATTGAAATGGGAAGAGTTATGTTAAACTCTGCTGGTCTTGCTCATACTTTTTGGGCAGAAGCAATTAGCAATGCTTGCTATACCATCAATAGGGTCATCTTTCGATCGGGAACTGAAAAAAACTCCTTATGAGATTTTGAAAGGAAATAAACCAAATGTGAGCCATTTGAGAGTGTTTGGTAGCCCTTGTTACATCTATAGGGATAGAGAATATCTTGCCAAATTTGATGCTAAAAGTGACAAAGGAGTCTTTCTTGGTTATTCATTGAATAGTAGAGCTTATAGGGTTTATAACAAGAGAACTTGTTCTGTGATGGAAACCATTAATGTCTCTATTGATGACTCAATTGTGCTCTCACATACTCCTTGTATAAGTTTTGATCAGGTACTTTTCGAGAGAGAAAAGGATGATGATGTTGCTGCTGAATGCCAAGAAGATGAGGAAGTTTCAGAGGAGATTGATGATACCTCTGCAATCCAGCCAGTTTACAGAACTGGACAGCAGCAAGTACATAAGGATCATTCCCTTTCTGACATCATTGGTGATGTGAATGATGGTTTGAAAACCAGGAGACAAGCAAAAAGGGTTGTAAGCAATCTCTCTATTCTTTCATGTTTCATTGCAAAGCATCAAGAAGATATTAGCATCATTACATTTTATGGTTTTGTTTCTGTTATAGAACCTAAAAATGCTAAAGAGGCTTTGTGTGATGTTAATTGGAAAAATGCCATGCAAGATGAATTGAGTCAATTTGCTAGAAATGATGTGTGGTTTTTGGTTCCTAGACCGGACTGTTCAAATGTCATTGGAACAAAATGGATTTTCAAAAACAAATCTGATGAAAAGGGTCAGATTACCCGCAACAAAGCAAGGCTTGTTGCTCAAGGGTATTCTCAAGTTGAAGGTCTTGATTTTGATGAAACCTTTGCCCCCGTTGCAAGGCTTGAATCTGTTCGTCTTCTCTTTGCCATTGCATGTCATTTGAGGTTTATTCTTTATCAAATGGATGTGAAAAGTGCGTTTTTAAATGGTGTTCTTCAAGAAGAAGTGTATGTTGAACAACCTGCAGGATTCATAGATCCTATCCATCCCGACCATGTGTATAGACTTAAGAAAGCTCTCTATGGGCTGAAACAAGCCCCTAGAGACTTTCCTCTCATCTTTTGGATAAAGGCTATGTTAGAGGTTCAATTGACAAAACTTTGTTTGTAAAAAGAACTTCTCATCATTTAATTCTTGCTCAAGTCTATGTGGATGACATTGTTTTTGGTTCAACTTCAGATTCATTGATTGAAGAATTCACTAATATCATGAAAAATGAGTTTGAAATGAGTTTGTGTGGCAAATTAAATTATTTTCTTGGTCTGCAAGTCCAACAAAGGAGTAATGGTCTCTACATCTCTCAAACCAAATATGCTAATGACCTTGTGAAAAAGTTTGGTTTGGATGCTGCTACTGCTGTCCGAAATCCCATGGGAACTAGTTCAAAACTTGATGTGGATTTGACTGGAATTAGTGTTGATCAAACCTTGTATAGAAGCATGATAGGAAGCTTATTGTACCTTACTGCTAGCAGACCCGATATTTCTTTTAGTGTTGGTGTTTGTGCTAGATATCAAGCTAATCCTAAGGAATCACATCTAAAGGCTGTTAAACGCATCATTAGATATGTTTCTGGAACTTCTAACTATGGGGTTGTGTACACCTTTGATTCCAATGTTGAGATTGCAGGTTATACTGACTCGGATTGGGCAGGAAATGTGGATGATCGAAGAAGCACCTCGGGTGGATGTTTCTTTGTGGGAAACAATCTTGTTTCATGGCATAGCAAGAAGCAAAACTGTGTGTCTCTCTCAACTGCCGAAGCCGAGTACATTGCAGCTGGTAGTTGTTGCACCCAAATGTTATGGATGAAACAAATGTTGAACGACTATGGTTTCCCTCAAGGTAAGTTGTCAATCTTTTGTGACAACACTAGTGCCATTAACATCTCTAAGAATCCTGTTCAGCACTCACGCACAAAACATATTGATATTCGATATCATTTTATTCGTGATCTTGTTGATGCAAATATACTTGAGTTGGAATTCATTCCCACTGAAAATCAATTGGCTGATTTGTTTACAAAACCTCTAGACAACCTTCGTTTTGAGTCTCTTAGGAAGTCTATTGGAGTGTGCTCTACTGTTTGAATATTCTCACTCGTATATGTAGGCTGTATGTTACATCTTGTATATGCTGCACTTAGTGTAGGATGTGAAAAAAAAAATGTGCATAGTTTCAATCCTGGTAAGAACTGACCAAGTCTTGATCTAAGATCAGAGGATAGTTTGTTCAAATTTCCTTCTTCCTTGGTCACTCAAGGTTCTCAAGACTCTTTGCATCAGCTTTTTATTGTTCACTGCTCTACTTGTGGTTGAAAAGTCTATTACCTTTAAACTCTTGCACCTAAATCTCTTGTGGGGTGTCATATTGTGGTCAGTTTTTATGATGGTTTGAGATGAGTAGTTTATAGTTTATGCTTCTTTGTGAAAATTTTTAGAGAAGCTTGGCCAGACTATTCCCAAAGTAAACGGGCCTTGGTCGTGGTGAACGATATGAGGATTGGGAAGAAAAGGGAATGGTTTGGTCACCCCGGTGGTATTTTTCTTGTTAGATATCCTCTTTTTGACTCGAGTTGATATGTCCTTAGGAGTTTCCTTGTTACACTTAATGCCTTAAAACCAACTGGTTTGAGAGCCATTGACATAAGACTTGTTACATGGGTCAAAAATATGGTTTCGAAAGCTCAAGCTTAACAAAGCCAATGATTATGAGCTAAATTAAAAAAATAAAAAATAAAAAAAAAAGGAGTGATAAGGATCAATGAAATCAAATAGGACTACATCTCATTCCTTTGTAATCTCTTGTGTTTCAATTCTTATCCCTTGGATGGTTTAGCTCAAGGTTCTCAAAAATTCAAGAATCATGACATGCTACAAATCCTCTTTGAGCCGTGTTTATAAAAAGGAACTGTCAAATTGTCTTGAGTTTCTCTGTGGGATCTGGAGGAATTCAAAAGTGGTCTGCAATCCTCTGTGGCTCTTTGCCTGGCTTGTTAAGATAAAACTGGGATTGACTATGTCCTTCATCTTTTGCTTGCTTGCATTTTGAAATTCTCAATAATTCCGCTGCATATATTGAGGGGGAGTATTCATTGATACATGTAGTTTTCCTTGTGTTCTTCAAAATTGAAGGTTGTTAGTTCAAAAAAAAAAAAAAACAAAAAAATGTTATCCAAGTTGGCCTTTTGCATTTTTCTGCAGATTTTGTGCTCTTGAATGGATGTTTTCTGTTTCTGTTGATAGCGTTTTCCCTTTGTCATTCCTAGACAAAAAGGGGGAGAAGTGTTAGGGTGCGTTTGTGCCTTAATTGCCCATGCTTCACTTGGTATTTCTTGTGCAATTGTTTCAGGTAGGCTTGGTTTGCAGCTGCTATCTAAGTGTGAGACTAGCTTTTGGTTGCAAAATAGTGTTTTGTTTAGAAATGCCAAAGGGGGAGATTGTAAGCATTAAAATATTGGCAAGGAGAGGTAATATCCCATTGAGACAAATCCGGGTGAGGAAGAAAATCTTGGAGAGGTAATATCCCATTAAGATGGATCCGAGTGAGGAAGAAAATCTTGGAGAGGTAATATCTCCTTGAGATGGATCCGAGTAAGGAAGAGATTGTTAGTATTAAAATGTTGGCATTCTTAACTAAACACAAAACTCTACCCAAAGTCCCATGTGCAACTAAATACGTACCAAATTGTTTAATTCTATGGCTTTGGAATAATCTGACAAAGCATGAAATATGCTTAAACTGCAAGTGTGTCAGTTCCTCTTCAGCATGCTGAAGGATACCGCGGCATGGGCTCTCTCTCTTGCTTGTACTTTCTTATCTTCCTATTATGGAATCCTTGCTGTCCGCTCATTGTAATCATGAAGACCTTGCTGTCTAAGAAGGAAGTGGGAAGTCAGTGCCTCTGCATCTCGTGGCCACACTTCAACCAAACTGAAGGAATCTTGGTGATTGCTTCCTCCTATATATATAGGAGTTCTGTGGTTCTTCTCAGCATTGAAAATAGTTGTTCTTTTCAATCCCTTTATTGTAAAGGAGTCGTTCTCTATGTATTTCTATTTTGTCAAACTGGTTTGTTCCAGGATTGAGAACAGTTTGAAAAACATCTAGTGAGTCTGTCCAGATAGGATTGCCGCGGTCAGTGCAATCCCAGAGTTGTAAACAAGTCAGTCCAGGAATGATTGTCGCGGTCAGTACAATCCTTGTGTTGTGACTTGTAATCTGTTTTTCACTAGTGATTTGGTTTGGTCTTTCAAGAGTTAAAGGCCATGCAGATGTTTTCCCTCGATAGGGTGTTTACTGCGTTAACAAAAATCTGTGTTCTTTATTGCTTTAGTTGGTTTGTTTGATTGTTCAATACATTCTATTCAATATCTACTCTCAGGATTGATCACCCAGTTGCAATCCTAGAGAAAGTTAATTTTTGTGAGTCTATTCACCCTGTCTAGGATCTTCAAATAGTGACACAATAAGCGCGGGAAGATGGAAATGGTCCTCAATATTGTGCGACGCTTTAGTCGGCACCTGACATAACTCTCTTGTAACCATTTCGCATAACAGGTAAAGCACAGTTTTGTATTGATTACATTTTTATGAAAGATGGTGGAGAGGGAATGGTGAAATCTTGTGAGATTGTGAGGTAGATCTCGTACACCAAAGTTTTGTGATGTTTAGGCAGAATGCAATTCAGCTCGCAGAGAAGGAGAAGAGCGAAAAGGAGCTTTTGAGCCAAATCATCGGAGAAGCTGAAGATTTCAAGGTTGAATTTTATCAGAAGAGGAAGATCACTTCTGAGAATAACAAAGCTACTAACAGGGAAAAAGAGAAGGTTAGATCAAGTTAACTTTTCAGAATATTATGGTTTCCTCTGTTCTTTGTTTTGACTAGCTCTTCTGTGAGATAATATCAAATTTTTATCTGGCTGCCTCTGTTTTGAGTGTGGTCTGTATGCGTTTTAAGTTTGTGTGAGCTGATACTGATATTTCATTACTCACATGGTATTTACGCTTGATTTGCTGATCAATGTTGTCTTTCTCTTAAGACTGAGAGCGGTAGAAAAAAAAAGAAATAATTTGCTTGGTTGAAATAGGTTTCCTAGAAGAGACACATCTGGTTGGCAAAATCTTGGATTTCCGTAAAGTAATTATCTCCCTATGAGAACTTGAACTAATTCTTAACTCAACGAAGTAGTAATCAGAATATATAGGGTTCAGTGCATGAATCTCTGCTACAACATCTCCCTGGTAGCTGGCCTTGAAAAAGATGTGGTGTTAATGCTGTATAAAGGATCAAAAATGAGTCCCTTTTCACTTAGCTTGGCAAGCCTATCTCATTGGGTTTGGATAGGAGTTATCATGTATTCAGCATTAGCTTCCAAGTAAGTTTGTATGTTGGGTAATCCACTACTATATTATTAAAATCTTTCAAATCCACTACTATATTCAGCATTAGCTTATAAGTAAGTTTTTAAGTGTCTGTTGCCTTGTTAGTTAGAGATCTAGTTTGGATTCTGTAGGCGGTATCCTTGAGAATGAATCTCATGGAAGTCTCTTACAATTGTTCTTGCAAGTTTCTACTCATTTATTAGAAACCTCATTCTTGCAATTATTGAATAGGTTGGATGTTTCTTTTCTAAAGTTAACAATGCAGAACCAAGAATATAAGTGCAACAGCTTAATTATGGGAGAATAAATCATTTCTGCTTTGTAGAATTCTGAGTAACATGGATAAACCATAATTCTCTATCCTTTGTGCTAGTATTGAATATCCTAACTACGATATTTGGTGGGTTTAATGGTTTTTGGAGCTCCAGTCTCTTTAACTAAACATTCTCGAATTTCATTTTCCATAACTGTAAATTTCTTGGCTTAGAATCTCTGGTATCTAGATTGTAAGATACGGTAAGTTAGAATTGAGGAGCGATTTATGTTCCTGGCATTATTGTTTTGAATATCTGTCTCTTCTCAGATGTTTGTTGCCAGTCAAGAGAAGTTTCATGCTGAGGTAGACAAGAACTACTAGAAGGCAGTTGAAGATCTCATTCCCAATGAGGTGCCAGCAATAGAGAAGAAGAGAGGGAAGAAGGATCAAGAAAAGAAGCCTTCCATTGTCGTTGTGCAAGGTCCAAAACCTGGTAAGCCAACTGAGCTCTCGAGGATGAGGCAGATACTTCTAAAATTGAGGCATAATACGCCTCCTCACCTAAAGCCTTCGCCACCGGCACCAGCCACTACCCCTGAGGCTGTAGTTGTCACTGTGGCAGCTGCGCCCGAGGCTATAACTGCTGTTTGATAATTGTGATTAGTGTTCTTTGTCAACTTTCGAGTTAATATATGTTCGTAGTAACAAAGCACTTTGATCAATATTGTGAAGTTTTTCTTGTTTTAGTAACAAAGCACTTTGATCATCTAATGGGCACATTCAGGAGACCTGTTCTTAAGTTTTGTGTCTCATATGTATAGTGGGTCTGAAAGAAGGGGGTGAATGTGATTCGATCAGTTTGGTTAATAGGTACTAATTACTATCCAAAATGATGATTTAGGTTTTTTAGTTATAATTTATAAAGGGTCTTTGACCCAAAGCCCCAAAATAAGTAAAAGTTATCCCTTTTACCCTAACATCAGATTTTTATTCCTCCTTACCCAATTTAATGTAGAAAGACAATTTTACCCTCAATCAAATTAATAAACTCCACATATGCCTGCGATCTCTCTCTCTGTCTCTCTCTACCCCATTCTCTCTCCTCCGATCTGAAACACACACTCTCTCCACCTCCGGCGTCGATTCGCTCCAATCTCCACCTCCGACAGGCGTCGATTCGCTCCAATCTCCACCTCCGACAGGCGTCTCTCTCTCTCTCTCTCTCTCTCTCTCTCTCTCTCCACCTCCAGCCGGCGTCGATTCGCTCCCCGATCTCCAACTCCGGAGCTGTTCGACCTCTAGCCCAGATTCCGTTGCAACTCGCCAGTGAGCTCGGCCACGTCCAACCGCCGTCATGATGAGTTATTTTTGTTCGGCCGAATTCTGGTCATGTTTGTCCTCGAGCTAAGTTTTGCTTTGGATATGGGGCTTGGTTCTCATGTTTGGCACGACACTCTGTTTTGTGAGGGAATTGGAAATTGAAAACTGAAGTTACTTTGGATATGAATTTTTATTGATCTGTCTTTACTTATTTTGCAGCATGTCGGTGGAGAAAAATCCCAGAAACTGAATGCTTGGTCGTCGTGAGACTGTGAATGGGAAGGTATATCATAGTTGCAGACTATCTATGACTTTCTTGTGCATAGCTAGCTATCTGGCTTGCTCTTTAAGTTTGTAGCTAGTAGGAATTTTTGGCTGTTTGCAAGTTGGTAAATGTTAAAACCACAGATTCTTTGCATATCTCTTCCTCATATCAAGCTTCAGTAACAACAACCAAATCTCCTCCATTAATTGATTTATCTCCAGCTTGATATTGCTATTGTCAAGGATCTGTTATGGCTAGAGTTTAGCATCAGTTACAAGGCTAGGATTGAGCAACTTGTTTATTGTTGTAATTACAATTGAAAGTTCTCTGTAAATATAATCTTGTATACTGCTATATATTGTATAGAATGCATTTGCACAAATCAATGAAAATCACTTTCTTCATGGTATCAGACTAGGTCTCGTATCCTCACCTACATTTTCTGTCTTCCTCATGCTCTCATAACCGTCCATTCCTCTCTCTGGCACAATCGTTTGGGTCATCCATCTTCTGCTGTCTTAGATGCCCTAAAGTCAACTATTGGTTTCCCTTCTCATTTTCATAATTTCTGTCATGATTGTGCACTTAGCAAATCACACCAATTACCTTTTTCATCAAATAATGTATTTGCTTCTGAACTTTTTCATATTATTCATAGTGATGTGTGGATGTCTCCTGTGTTGTTGGTTAGTGGCTTTAAATACTATGTTTTGTTCACCGATGAATTCTCACGTTATACATGGATATATCCAATGCGCCGCAAAAATGAGGTTCTATCGCATTTTCAAACTCTTGTTGCTATGGTTCGAAACATTTTTAATGGGGCTATTAAATACCTCCAGAGTGATAATGGTACAGAATATGTGAATACTACCTTTTCTCATTTTTGCAAGTCTTTAGGAATACAACAACGATTCTCATGTCCACATACACCGCAACAAAATGGCCTCGCTGAACGCAAACACTGTCACATTGCCACCATGACTCGCACACTTCTCCTTACATTTGGGGCTCCTCAAAATTTATCGGTAGAAGCAGCCTTAACATCTGTCCATCTTATTAATTTACTTCCTACTCCTGTACTCAATTGGTCAACTCCTCATTCTCGTCTTTATGGCACTCCTCCATCCTACTACTCCTTTTGTGTCTTTGGTTGCTCTTGTTTTCCACATTTAGATTCATATGTTTCCAATAAAATGTCCAGTAAAAGTGTCGAGTTTGTCTTTTTAGGATACAACCCTAATCATAAGGGCTATAGGTGTCTTCATCCCCAAACAGGTCGAGTTTTTGTCTCGTCATGTTCTATTTAACGAAAATTCTTTTCCGTTTAAAGATTTACAGTTACAGCCTACCGCTGATCCGCTAGAATTTGTGCTCTTGTCTAGCCCAGTTCCTCCATCAGACTTGGCCCCACCTGCTGAGCCTTCTTCTCCCAATGGTCACATTTCCTCTCATTCTGACCGAGTTGAATTTTCAACTCCCATCTCTACACTCCCAACGTCCCCTGCAACTCACCCAACTTCACCCGGCCGACACCATTCCCTCTGAGCCTGTGCTCTCTTCCCCTGCTCGTCCCCTCATCCAGTATACCCGTCGCTATCCCACGACGGGCGACTCGGTCCGTTCCGGCAGCAGCAAACCCAACCGCGACCCACATCGCTCCCGCTCCACCTCCAACGAGCTCAAGTACATCTTCCATCCCAGATATGGCCTCTGCGACCCCTGTCGTGTCCTCCACCGTCGATCATTCATCTGGACCCCCACTTCTCGATGATTCCTCCGCCATCCAAGTGTCGCCCACTCCAGTTCCTCCATCCATTGTTCCTCTGCCGCAAGTTTCTGTTGCACCATCAGTAGCCTCACCTGACGCGGCTCCACCCGCTGCAGCCCTTGCGGTCGATCAACCCACCGCAGCACCTTCTCATCACAGCATGGTGACTCGTCTCCGGGATGGGATTGTTCAACCCCGAAAACTGTCTGATGGCATGATTCGCTATCTTGTTCCTCGCGCTCTCATCTCCTTGGTGGAACTTTCTAAACCCACTTGTTACTCCCAAGCTTCTCAGAAATTAGAATGGTGTCAGGCTATGACAGAAGAAGTCAATGCACTGCTCAAAAACAACACATGGACCCTTGTGCCTCCCTCTCCTTCTCAGAATGCAGTCGGTTGCAAATGGGTCTTTCGAATCAAGAAGAAATCAGATGGCTTTGTTGAATGGTACAAGGCCCTTCTTGTTGCCAAAGGCTTCCATCAACAGCAAGGTATCGATTATGATGAAACATTTAGTCCTGTTATTAAGCCTGCAACTATTCGTACTGTGATTACTATTGCTGTTTCACGAAGTTGGCCTCTCAGGCAATTAGATGTCAAGAATGCCTTCCTTCATGGCATTCTTGAGGAAGACGTGTTCATGGTCCAACCTTCTGGCTTTATTGACCCATCAAAACCTCACCATGTCTGCAAACTTAACAAAGCCCTTTATGGATTGAAACAATCACCTCGTGCTTGGTTCCATCGCATGAGCTTATTTCTGTTATATGCTGGTTTCACTCAAGTCTTGCAGACCCATCTCTATTTATTTATCTTCATGGTCAACATATTATCTATTTTCTCTTATATGTTGATGATATTGTGGTAACTGGGAGTAACAACCACCTTCTTCAGAGCTTTATACAGTGTCTTGGGTGAGGTTTTGACATCAAGGAGCTAGGTCCCCTTCATTATTTTCTTGGCTTACACGTTACTACTCATCATAATGGCCTACACATTAACCAGCTTAAATATGCTCATGATATTCTCTCTAAGCACGATCTTTTGTTGAGCAAGCCTGTCAGTACACCACTGTCTGCCAAGTCTGATCTTACTGCTACTGCTGGCCCACTTCTTGACAATCCAACCACGTTTTGAGAATTGGTTGGATCATTACAGTATCTTACTATCACTTGTCCTGACATAGCATTTGCAGTAAACATGGTGTCTCAGTTTATGAGTCAGCCTCGTGTACCACATCTCATTGCCGCCAAACGCATTCTCCGATATGTTAAGGGCACTCTTGGACATGGATTACTCTTTACCCCTCAGGGTCAGCCTGTTACTCTCCCAGTAATAGGAGCATAAATGCGACGAATATAGTGTGAAATCCCTTACACTTTTCTTAGTTAATTCCTTTAAAAAGTCAGTTTTAACTTTGTTTTCTTTTTAGGTAGTTCGTGGAGTGATTCAAGAGATATAAGAGTTGAAAGGGAGCAACGAAGCCATCAAACATGAATTACTGATGCAGAGGACCAAGTTTGATCAACCATTTGTCCAGGAAGTCCACGGAAATCGTTGTGCAAAACAGTTGCTGCAAAGCAGAAAACTGCAGTTTCAGAATCAGCTTTCTGAGAACGGTTTTGACGAGCAATTCTTGCACCCTTCCAGATGCACCTTTTCATAAAGGGACAGCTATTCTTGAAGACATAATGTTATAATTCAACAAGAGCCAAAGAACTGGTCAAAAGTGTCAACGAGGCAGTAGGAAACCAAGCGCAAAGTAGGCTTCCCGATAAGGCAGAAACTGTCAGCTTTTCACGAAGCTTTTTGGGAGATCTTTTCCGGCATTTTTCTTGGAGTTTTTCCAGAAGTTTATTGATTATTATAGATGATATGATGTCATGGAACACGTGGGAGTCAAGAACCATCCAGAAACTTGACCAGAAGAAGTCGTTCCTTGTCCAAGAAGGAAGCTTCAGAGTCAGAAATTGAATCCTAGTCAAAACAGGACGGTTTTGCAGAATTTTTCTTTGGACGGATTTCCAGGGCATTTTTGGAAGGTTATTGCTGCTGGAAATATGAAGGAGGGTCCTAGAATGATTCCTCAAGATTTTGGGAAGATTATTAAGGCTTGAAAATCATTTAATTACGCACCAAGTAGAGTAATCCTCAAGCAACTAGGAGAGGCTTTCAAAGCGGAATTGGAAAAGGAAACTTGGGCTGTGTATTCTATATATATAGAGGCTCTGAATACGTTGAAAAGCACCATCCTACAGCGCCATCTTCTTCTCCCAAACCCTAGCACACAAAGTCTAAAAAATTCCCAAGTCTTCAAGAAGGAAAACCAAGCACATCACCATCCACTTCCATCAAGCTCCTGCCGTGCCCCATCTTGAAGGATTGCCTGCATCTAAGGCTGCCTAAAAGTGAATTCGTGGCTCTCATACTCTGCTCTTTACGGTTTTTATCATCTTGTAATCTGATACTCATGTTTTTATTTGTTAAATTTAAGACGATGTGTAGCTAGTTATTTTTGTTAGGGGCGAGGTTTGAAGCCCCAATTATGTAGAACATAAGTTTGTTTAAATTTAGTTTCTTGATGTTTGGTGTGGATTGGTTGTTTATCTCTGATTGATTGAAAACTTTTACATGTGTTTGTTTTATGGTGGCCAACATAGGATTTATGCATGTAATTGGAGCTAGGTTTAGAAAATAATTCACCTAATCGTCTTGTTTTCTAATCCACAAGTATGCAAGGCTTTGAACAAAAGTTGATGTTTTAAACAACTAGAAGAGCATGCTAGGTAGGCGTTCCACACTAGACTGCAACTCTATAATCAATCGTTTCCATGAGATCTTAATGCTTCAAATATGTTGATACTATATGTGTTGTTGATAGGATAGCGTTTTATACCTTGATTGCATGTTTGATAGGCTTAGCTATTGTGCGTTCACATAGACTAAGTAATTAGGGAAACATTAATAAGGGATATGATCTGCTCCGATGACAGGACTCGCCCCGAATTCCACCCTGGAATCCGAAGTGGCCCTGCGGGACCCACCTTTAAAGGAGATTTACCGAAAATTTCGGCATAACCTCCCTTAAAAATGGATAACCCAAAATCCTGCGGAACCCAAAATTCACTTCTAATAATCCAACCACAACTCCTGGAGCCACCCTGCTCCCAAATTCAACCAATCCCATGTCAAAGCTAACAACATCAAACATAATATCCGAAAGGTATAAGTTACTACAATCACCAAAGTTAGGCCATAGACCTCAAATATAATTCATACAAGTCTGGGTCACATATCCCTTAGTAATCAGAGCATTCTAGGAATACAAATGGACAAGGAGTGCAGTAGGTTAAACATGTAACCTACAGAATGTGATGGCGGAAGCAGGTGCGGTCACTATGGCTCACACTCGTACACCGAGCAGCAATACTGCAATCTGGGCATTGAAATCGAAGGGCCCAGGGAAAAGTATATAAAAACGTTAGCGTGAGTGGACAAAAATAAACCATTTTTTAAACCAAATGGATTTTATACTTTCCCACAATTAATTTCTTTAAAATTCCCGATGCATGCAATGATTAACGAAAATAAAACAAGAGGAGTTCCACTCATGAAAACCGACTAGCCCGGCTAGCCACAACAACAGAGTAAAAGATCGAAATTTCAATACTCGAAAATATAAGACCAGCCCCGCTGGTTAAGAAAACTCAGACTAGTCCCCGCTAGTCAAAAATAGTATAAGTAGGGGAAGATGATAGCCATACGAGTAAGCCTCCCAGGCTCGGGTGATAGCCTCCCAGGCTAAAGTACTCCCATTACTCCCGTAATATACCCTTACGCCACTAAGTGTAGCGATAGGATACTGGGCTTCAGAATTACTGTCACAGAGACAGTAACCAGCGCCACAAAGGCGGAGGGCTTCGGTGATCCCATCACCTCGCCACAAAGGCGGAAGATCAATGCTAGCAATGATAAGTCACCCAAAGTATGGCAAAAGAAAATCCGAAAACTGTATAAATCCATAAAACTTCCCCAACTCTAGCAAATAAATTCCCATGACGTGTCCCACACGTCCAGATCATCTCAAATTTCGAGTAAATAGGTAGAAGTAATATTATTCGTAAACCGGAACAAAATCCATTTCCAAAATCATCAACAAGGCCTTCTCAATGCCAGAACCGAAGTCGATATAAAAAGAGGAAATACAACTCCATCGAAATCCCATTTTAAAACTCCTTTAAAAGTCTCAAATCGAAATAAAATATAATCAAAAGTATAATTCCGGAAATCCCCTCGGAAATAAGATAATTCGTCAAATAAGATTATAAATCATAATCAACTTCGGAAACAAATCATTATCGAAAACACTTATATGAGATAAAACGAAATCAATCTCATGGATTAAATCACACGCTCGAAATGTAAATTGATAAATAAATGGAGCATATTCAAAGAAATAAATGCATGCATCATTTACTTAAAAACAAAAGTCCACTCACGATATACGGCTAACGTGGTATCCAAGCGTAAGGATCCTCGTCGAGCGATAGGTCGGTATCACGTCCTGTACACAAATATAATCCGTAAACCACAATTCGACAGATATTTACGATAAACAATAATTAATCTCAAAACCCATAACCTCAACTTCTCCAATCCTCTTCCACGCCCAATCACACTTCACCAACACTGCCCACTCGTCGATTAATGTATTCCATATCGGAACAAGGGAAATCCGAAAGTCGGATTCCCACAAATCAACAACCGAAACTCTCAAACTTCGGAAATTCATAATCCATGACAAACTTCTCCCAAAATTAACCAAAATCACATATTCAACCTCTACAACAATTATAGAATTTAATATGCTAAAAATCGAAATTAAAAGGCACCCCTACGCGCCTCCACGCGCGACCCACAGTGACGGCGCGTGGGGCCCACGCGCCGACGACCACTACCTCCGATGACCACTAAATTCCGGCACTAGCATCTACACAACAGGCCCAACCATTTTCCCAACTACAACATAATCCAATTTTACCTCGAAGTGGCCGAATCAAGCCGATGAAAATTTTCCAGAAAAGCTCAAGAACCCTAGAATCGGGTTCGATCGATTCGACCTCTACACTGCAAATTGAGAAGCAAGACCTTAGGCAAAATAATCTCCTGCAAAAACCAAACCTTCGATGTGAATATGGTGGCCGGAGGTGGCCGGAATGGCCGGAAATCGGCAAATCCCAAAACTGCAACCGTTACCTTCCCAGCGTGAAATCGAGCTTTTCCGGCCAAGTCGTCGAAAACTAAGGGCACCAGCGTGACCAGGGGGAGGAGGCGACCCTGTGGTGGCCGGCTTTCTGCCGGGTGATGGCCGGACGGCGGCCAATCGAAGGGAAGAAGGATTTCCCGAAGGAGAAAGAGGGGAAAATCGGGGGAGAGGAGAGAGAAAGGTGGGTTTCCGGTTTTGGAAACCTACCACAGTAATTTTCCTTATATATATAATTTTCTTACCATGAACAGTAACTTTCGTATTTCACTCATAACTTTTGCATACGAACTCCGATTTTTACGTACCATGTATGCACGCGCTCGGTTTAACGTCCTCTACCACTTTTATGAAGGAAATTTTCTCAAATTTTGACCCAAACAAAAAGTCAACTTTTAGGGCCACTAAACGCACTGAAACGATAGTAAAAGTGAAAATAAAGGTCGTTTACCGTCCAAATGACTAGTAAACAGGTAATTGAGATACGGGACGTCACATCCGACTTGTTTCTTGGTTGATTTCTGTTCACACCTTAGTAATTGAAACTAGCTTAACTTAACATTGTTCGAAAGTAATTGGTGGTGGATTTCCGAGTCTCTAACGTCTTCTCCATATTGTTTTTCAACTTAAAATTGAAATTGCTTTCTTTGTTTTCCTTTGATTTTCGTAAAACTCAAAAACCCCCAAAATATATATTTTTTTTCTTTTCTTTTTTTACTTCGTTGCTTCCTCCCTTCTTTGTCCCCTATTTTGTGTTTTCTTTAGTTAGTTTTCTTTGTTTGTTTAACTTGTGTTCTTTGTTAGTTTAGCTTAGTTTGTTTTTCTTTGTGATTAATTGGTTACCCTCAATCTCTGGCATCGAACGATCCTTACTTATTCTATATTGCTAACGACTACATCTTGCAGGGTTAAGTTGAACGCTTGTTTTTAGCGTATCACCCAGCCTATTCTGATGCTGATTGGGCTGGTTGTCCAACTACTAGGCGTTCCACTTCTGGTTATCTTGTGTACCTTGGCTCCAATCTCATCTCTTGGTGCTCTAAAAAGCAGCCCACTATTGCTCGCTCTAGCGCAGAAAGTGAATACCGTTCCCTTGCTCATGCTTGTGCTGACACAATGTGGTTAGGCTATCTTCTCTATGAACTTGGTGCTAATATTCAATTTCTTGTGTTATTGCATTGTGATAATTTGAGCACAACGTACATGGCTTCCAATCCCATCTTTCATGCTCGCACGAAGCACATAGAACTTGATTACCACTATGTACGGGAAAAGGTTGCCATTGGGAGCCATAGGGTCTATTACATTCCTCCCGTAGATCAACCGGTTGATTTGCTCACCAAGCCATTGCATAAGCATCGCTATTTCTTGCTGTCAAACAAACTTGTGAGTCCAGGACCCTCAAGTCTGCGGGGGAATGTTAAAACTACAGATTCTTTGCATATCTCTTCCTCAGATCAAGCTTCAGTAACAACAACCAAATCTCCTCCATTAATTGATTTATCAAGCTGTTTATCTCCAGCTTGATATTGCTATTGTCAAGGATTTGTTATGGCTAGAGTTTAGCATCAGTTACAAGGCTAGGATTGAGCAGCTTGTTAATTGTTGTAATTACAATTGAATATTTTCTATAAATATAATCTTGTATACTGCTATATATTGTGTAGAATGCATTTACACAAATCAATGAAAATCACTTTCTTCAGTAAGTATGTGTGGTTAACTTACAAGCAGGTATATGACGTGGTAGTAAAAGTTGGCAATTCCATGCGCACTCTTTGGTTTGGCAGAAGTATGTCATCATCTGTTTTTGATTGGCTAGTGTCGTAGTCAAAAGTCTTGTTCCAGAGGAATATGTGTAAATTTCGAATGAATGAATTTATTGCTGAACGCAGGGAGACAAATGTGGTATATTTGGTGCCAATTGCCCAGAATGGATTATGAGCATGGAGGTATATTGTCTTTATTGAAGTTTCATTTTCATGTGTATCTTCTTCTAATAGAATTGCGTATGTTTCGAGCCATGGATCATTTGAATGACCTTTCGTCATCTTTGAGCTTTGCGTCTTCTTATCTATCGAATGGATCAAGTGGTAACTATGTATCTGCCTCGGCCAATTCTCAAAGTACAGAGCATTTGAGTCTGAGCAGACTCAGTGATAACCTTGACAGGCTGTTGCTTGATTCTCAATATGACTATAGTGATGCGGACATTGTTGTTGAGTGTGTCGCGGTTGGTGTCAATCGGTGTATATTGGCTGCACGCAGTCAGTTTTTCCACTAGCTTTTTAAGAAGGGGAATGAAGATTCGAAGAAGGAAGGTAAACCGCAGTATGTGATGTCTGAATTGGTTCCTTACAGTGAAGTTGGCTATGAAGCGTTCAAGGTAGTCTTGAACTACTTGTACACTGGAAAACTTAAGCCACCGCCTCCAGAAGTATCAACTGTATCAACATGTGTTGATGATAATTGTGCCCATGATGCATGCGGTCTATATTCTCTCTATTGGAAGTATACTTCTTCCACAATCTTAAGGTATATGGGGTGAAATATATGTAATCTTTATGCACTCGGGTTGTTTGTTTTCTTTCATAAGAATATTTAGAGAATTTCTAGCTTTTTTTTGTTTTTTTTCCTTTTTTTTGGTAAAATGGGGGCAAAAGGCCCATAATGGAAGAAAAAATGAAGGGAAAAAAAAGGGTTTTATTGGGCCAAAAGAAGTGTGTTAAAGGTCTATTTGGAGGCAATAGATGTCTATTAGGAGGCAATAGACATTTTGAATTGATGTAATATTCTCATTTTTTTTCTTTAATCAAATTTTATTTGTCTAAATCTAGGAAGATTGGTTCATATTCTGGCAACTGAAAATCATATTAGGGGCCAATAGACGTCTATTGGGGGGCAATACATGGCTGATAGTCGTCTATTGGGGGGCAATAGACCAAAAGTTCTATTGGGTTTGAATAGACGTCTATTGGGGGGCAGTAAACCTCTATTGCCCCCTTTATTGGTGGGTACTAGATGTCTATTGGGGTAATAAACATTTTCGGTGTGGTTTTCTGAAAGGTCCGATGGGCGGCCGCCGGTGATCGGCTCCGGCGAAGTCTCATATGGTTTCTCTCTCTAAGTAATAAAGGGTAAGGGTAAAATGCTATTAAAACAAAATTAAAAAAATAAATAAATAAATGGTGTATTAGGGAAGACCCCCCTAGAGTGGTTTGGGTAAGAGAGAATTAAAAAAAAAACTTAAAAGGGAAAGTGGGAAAAAAATCCCTAGAAATAGAGTAAATAGACAAAAATTCTTTATAAAACCGAACCCGCACCGTTTTTGTCAGTTTGATTTCGGTTAATTTCAACGAGAACAGTTTTAATGGTCCAGGTGCATCCATATATCAAATTTTAGTTTGTCTTGCACATTATATCTCTAATTTAAATTTAAATAAAATAATTATGAATATATTATTTGGTTACATGGTCGACATGAATATTTGGTGGTGGAGGAAACTTGGAAAGCAGTCCTGCACCAATTACCTAGTGGAGTTCTGCCCCATCCGAGGTTGTCAAATTCCGTTGGTTTAATGTTAGAGGTACATGCCTGTATAATGTGCCTTGGTCATTTTCTGAAATGCCTTCTTCTTGTGTAGCAGGCCTACGCTTTAACCTGACCCGAAAGGAGCAGTGTCGTGTGGCACGGATCAGGGGGTGTTGGCAGAATCACAATCTACTTGACCTGCGGTTGCTTACAGGCTGGGAATTGTTGGTCGAGCCTTGAATTTCTTTACCTACAAGAGAATCACTTTCAAGGAATCATACCTTCTTCTTTGGCTGCTTTGAGAGGTCTTCAGTATTTAGATCTTTCACGAAACAACTTGTCAGGACATATTCTAAAAGACCTATAAAGGCTTCCATTCTTGAATTATTTGAACCTTTCATCCAATAATCTGGAGGGTGAGGCACCGAAAGGAGGAGTTTTTCAAAACACAAGTGCAATATCATTGAATGGAAATACCAAACTTTGTGGTGGTGTTACAGAATTGCAGCTACCAGCATGCCCCATCAAAGTCCCAAAGCAGAGAAAGTTGCACGGCTTCAAAATAAAGTTCACAATTTCTTTAGTCGCTGGATGCTCTCTTCTGTTTGCAGTGATCATACCTCTTTACTGGAGGAGAAAAAGTCAAAAGAATAAACCGCTATCTGCAATGTCATCAATTAACTTCCTTCCAAAGGTTTCATACCAGACACTTCACCATGCCACTGGCGGATTCTCTCCAAGCAATCAAATTGGATCAGGCGGTTTTGGCTCTGTATATAAAGGGATTCTTAATCAAGAAGAAAACAACGTTGTTGCCATCAAGGTCCTCAACCTTCAACAAAAAGGTGCTTCCAAGAGATTTGTGGTTGAATGCAATGCACTGAGAAATATCCGGCACAGGAATCTTGTGAAGATCTTAACATGTTGCTCCTGCACGGATTACAATGGTAATGACTTCAAAGCTCTAGTTTTTTAGTATATGTCAAATGGAAGTTTAGAGGAGTGGCTGCACAGAGTAAATCAATCAAGGAGTAGTTTGAACCTTCTTCAAAGACTGAATATTGCGGTTGATGTGCCTTCTGCGTGTTATCTTCATGATCATTGTGAACCACAAGTTATTCACTGCGACATGAAGCCGAGCAATGTTCTTCTTGATAATGACATGGTTGCTCGTGTTGGTGATTTTGGGTTAGCAAGACTCATCTCAATGACCACAGACTCCTCTCAAAATCAAAGTAGCACGGTTGGAATATAGGGAACCATTGGCTAGGCTGCTCTAGGTAATAATCTTCCACTATGTTATAATTTCTTAAATTTTTGTCTACATGTTTATTGAAGATAAATAGAAATATGAACAAAAGAATAGAGAAATAGGAGCATGGTAGCTTTTGCTCAATGTGGCACAATGGCAATGACAACCAACTTAAATTTTAAGCCTAACAAATGATCAAGTATACATTGGCAAGCAAGATAAGATACGTCATCTTAAAGATTGTAATATTAATACATAACATAAATGATTTTTTTTTTGTAAAGAGAGAAGATACCGATTATAAAGTTTATCTCACTTTCTATCTCAACCCAAAATTGGAATTCATTTGTATAATACATTCATACATTAATAATCATTGATGATGAAAAAGTTTTCATACGAGTCTGATCAACAGAGAGGCTATTCATACTATAGAAGTTAGGTTCCAAATTGTACAAAGAGAACTAATATATGTACTTGATTGTTTTGTGAGTAACAAAGTATGCGAGTGGTGTTGAGCCATCAAGACAAGGGGATGCATATAGTTTTGGGGTGCTTGTGTTGCAAATGTTCACAAGAAGAAGTCCTATCGATGAAATATTTAAAGAGGGTTTGAACCTCCATAACTTTGTCAAGATGGCCATACCAGGAAGAGTGATGCAGATTGTAGATCCTAGTCTTCTTGCCACTTTAGAAGAGACAGCACCTGCAACATCTCAAAATATAGTGAACTACATTAGTAGTTACAATAATGAAATCGAAGCCGTTGAAGAAAACATTAACAATGAGAATTTAAGCAAGATGAACACTTATGTGTGGAAGTGCATACTTCCAACCCTTAAGATAAGACTTGCATGCTCGGAAGAATCACCAAGGAATAGAATATCTATAGAGGAGGTCCATAGGAAGCTACACCATATAAAAGATGCTTACACTGGTGTTGACATCTGTCAAGAAAGGCCAAGAAGAAGCTGAACAATATGTGCTGTTATTTTCTTCTTTATGTTGTGTGCAACAAAACGGTATTTTTTTTTTTGTTGCTCTTTTTCATTTCTTATTTATTTATTTATTTATTTATTTATTTATTTATTTATTTATTTATTTATTCTTCCTTACTTCTTTATAATTGTATAATCATGTTTTTGTGCAAAAATACTTACACAGTATAGCATGGAAAGCGAGGTGTCAATATTATGTGAACTATACTATTGACGAAGACGTCTAAAGGCAGAATGATAGCTTGAAAGTGTGGAAGAAATATGTTGTAGTTATTAATAAGTGAGTGCTTGATTTTGATCTTTAGATTAAGTGTTTCTTATTATATATGTAGACTTCCCCTAAGATCCAGTGGAGACTAGCTAGCAATTAATGTTGTATCTTAATTATGTGTAATAAGTGATGTAATCGAATTGAGTTTGTGAGAATTTTCAGAAAAGACAAAGGAATCCAATTCATAGCTATAATTTTGTTTTGTTTTGTTTTGTATAAATGGAAACTAAGAAGTCCAGGAGTACCTTTCTTTCTTAACATTGGCGTTAGTGGAAAATCATCACTTCAGACTTAACCTGACACATCTTGTAAAGAACATTTCTTCAAACACCTTACCTTCAGCTAATTAAGTAAGCCACCCACATTTTCTGCAAAATTGAATAATGCAGCATTAAATAAAGAGTCATTGTGAGAAAAAAAATATATATAAAAATGATTAGTAAAATCACTGAAATGTCAAGTTCTAGTTTACAGCAGTACTAGAATATGGTGGGATGGACTGTGTTCACCTTCTACTCTATTATGGTCATTGAGCTAAACTTAACAGGTCAGAAACAAAGAACTTTCTTAGAGAACCCATTGTATAATCACCAAGTTGTGAGAGCCCAGCCCAACAATGGAGCTTCATGTACTCTACTTATGTCCATTTTGGTTCAGATGCTTTCATGTGATCACACTTCTCCTTCTTATGAACTCCTTTTCCTACTAATGTCGCAAACTCGCAAATGATGCGGCTCGTGTGGCTTAACTCGGATTCAAAGAACCCATAGCCACCTATTTGCATGGCTTCTTGAAATCATTAAATGAATCTTTTCACTTGGAATGGAATTACTTGCGGTAGTAGTACCCTTGAATCTACAAGGCTATGATTTGCATGGCACTATGTCACCTTTCATGAAGCCTCTTCTTTCTTAGGTACATCAACCTTCAAATCAACAGCCTCTCTCTCACAACATTCCACACCAAGTTTATCACTTGTCCTGACTGCGATATATCAGTGTCAGTGAGAACAAATTGGAGGGGGAGATTCCGGTTAACTTGACCTACTGCTCTGAAGTGAGCATCCTCAACTTCCAAACCATCGATCTAAAGGGAAAAATTCTGAATGAGCTTGGCTCATTGTTGAAGCTAATGATCAGGCTTGATCTCACATGAGGCATCCCAAGCTTCCTGGGAAACCTACATGAGACCAAGAAGAGCTTAAGAATTGGTGGTCCGTTTACTACTTAATTCCTGTTATTAACATGAACTTTTTTTTTTTTTTTAACAAGTGAGGTAAAATCTCTTGAAATCTCCTTAATGAGGATCCAAGTGAGGTAAAATCTCCTCAAGACAGATCCAAGTGGGTTGAAATTCTCTCAAGGCGAATTTTATTGAGTGATATTAATCTCTTCAAGGAGGTGAAATCCTCTCAAGGCGGATCAAAGAGAGGTGAATCTCCTCAAGACGTATCAAAGTGAGATGAAATCCCCTCAAGATGGATCCAAATGGGGTGAAATCCCCTCAAAGTGGATCCAAATGAAGTGAAATCCCCTCAATGTGGATCTCGATGAGATAAAATCATAAAATCATAGGCTCTAATCCAGAGACAAGCCAAAAGAGAGATGACCCAATCTATTTGGGGAGTTCTGAGAAAATCAGATCTTTTAGAGGTGAAATCTTCTTGAGATGGATCTGGATAAGACATAACCAGGCAACATCATTAGTTAACTAGGATGAATTAGTAGCAAGCGGGAAGCACACCCGGACGTTCTCTTGAAAATAGTGTAGTGGATCCACTTACGCAGTTATGCATATATGACTTGCGAACTTTGCACACCCCTACGCATATTAGTCGAGATATCTGCTCGAACTTGCCTACAAATACTTGGTAAAGTAAACAATTGAAGCAAGCAATCAATCTCATCTACACTTATTACAACTCAAATTATCACCAACTTAGGCATCATAATATTTTTTACAGGTTTCCTTATTTTCAAACTTTATTTGTCAAACACCAATCCAAATTTTGTAGACACATATATAGTCAATTTCTTAACCGTAAAACTTTCGCTTTCACTCCAGCCAAAACAAATAGGTAAGAAGACTTCCTATTAAATTTTTCCATATCAACAAAGAGATGATACAATTAGGGGGTATGATTAATCATGGAAATTAGAGGGTGATGTGAATATGTCTAATGATATTGTTCAAAATAAAAAAGTTTGTTAGAGATTTCGTTATCTCACAAATAGGAATATATTTTATAGATAGAGATTTCGTTATCTCGCAAATTGGAATACATTTTATAGATAGTTTGGCATTTTTTTTTTTTTGAGTAAAAGAGGTCATCTCATTATGTAATTCAGCAAGCAGTACAAAAACAATCCACCCCTATGGGGTCAACAGAAAGAACCGTTCCATAGAAACTACTACAAAGCCACCCCTAACTAAAAGAGCAAATAAACTAGTAATCTCCTAACACACCCACATTTTAGGATTAAGCCCAAAACAAAGAAAAGCATAGCCCCGAAAAAGATTTAAAAACCCTAATGGGGACGACAAGGTCTCTCTTTTCTTTGCAATCTCTCCCGGTTAATGCAAGAAAAAAATAGGTGCATCATTCATAAAAGAATGAAGGCCCAAAACTAAATTAAAATTTAAAGACAAAACAACTGCTCCAGCCCAAAATAGAACCCTAGCAGCCCAATACAAGGCCCAACCAAAACACCTAGGGCAAACCCTAGATGAGATTGCAGTCAAGCCGCCGCCGCCATAACCCACTTGTTGGAGTTTGACGCCTGCATTACCACCATCACTGATAGCACCTTTCTGGAGATCACCATCCATACCAGCAAGAAACCGGGACATAAATGGATCCCATTCTACCAGAAGATAATGAACCCCACCACCATACTGGATAGCCAATTCTAGCCCGTCATTCACCTCTGCTGGCAAAGGAGAATCGAGAGCACCATCGATCCCTTTGTCCTCTAACAGAAACGACCGACCCATCCATGCCAGAGAGTGCCACCATCAAACGGAAAACCCAACCTGTTGCAATCCAAATTCCATATCTGATTAGATCCATCAACTCTCCAATGCGATCCAAACGTTATAGCCCAGGACGGCTGCAGACACCAAGCGCCACTATTTGCTTCACCCACAAGCACACCTCTGTAAAGCCGGTCAAACGCCAAATCACCATCACTTCCGCCATCAGAAGCTTGAGAGAGAACTTTAGGCAGGTTTCGACGGAGAGGCCCGTCTTCACCCCCATATTTTGGACCATTAAAGGAGGCAAAGCCATCCATCCAGATCGAAAGTACACGGCCTCCACCAGCATAGAGAGGAGATAGTTAGCCCCTTAATATGTGCTTTGTACATGTTAATTGATTTTTGTCTTTATATAATAAAAACTAAAATTCATGTTTATAATTGAGGGAAATTGTGCTTATTTTATGGAAGACGATGTAATTTTTATTATCTTTTAATTAATTTATTATTGGATTGAGATAACTCATAATTTTGTGGAAGATAAAGAATGAAAAAACTTCTTAAATTTAAAAGTCCTCATTGAATACCCCTAGATTTTGGTGGAATTCATGAAGTCTTTAAAAATCCTAATTGAATACCTCAAGACTTTCATGGACTGTTAAAAGTCTATATTGAATACACCCAGACTTTTAAATTCTATAGATTTCTTTAAAACTTCCACTAATTCCATATATAATACACCCCCCTAAGTATTGAAATATATTGTACAGAGTAGTCAGTTTATGCCTTTGAGTTTTCCATAATAGTGTTCACTAGATTTTGAATGAGCCTTCATATGACTATAAAAATGTTGAATTATTTGTGTAATGGCTGTTTCAGCAATCTTAGGGTACGCCAATTGGGCAATGATATAGGGCCTCAAATGGTGTAAAATACAAGCAGCCCTAGGGTTGAGTAGAGCGTGGCGGCGGAACATCCTTCCGGGTGCTATCAGCGTCAGCACCAACGAAGCTCGTCGTCGGGGGGTCAAGGACAGCACAGAATACCAGATATTGGGGGGTCACCGACAGATCTGGTTGCTCGACAGATCTCGGAGGGGCACCAACGCTGAACCAATCGTCGTACCGGCGAGGCGCAGGGGAAGCAGAAGGTCGGATTTGATAGCAGAGCGGCGGGGATTTTATTTTCCGGCCGGTCCTTTGTGCAGGCTCAGTTTTCTCCTTTCGTTCCGATCGGCTGTTGGTTTGGATTGACGTTTGTTCACCGCGAGCTGAGAGGCAACAAGTGTTCGATGTTGCTGCACTGTTGGAAAGGCCGGCCGCCAGAGCTGTGGTCGGAAGTTTTGCCGCCGGAGGACATGATGGCGGCGTTGGCAACGAAGCAGCGGTGTGAGGCTCCTCCTCTGTTTACTTGGGCTTGGGCCTGGGCTCAATCTTGGGTTGATGGGACAGGGGCCTGCGCTTGGGCTGCTGGGCCTGTTTGCTTTTGTTTCTGTTTCTGCTAGACAAGACTGGACTTGGGCTTGGGCCTACGGGCTTGGGCTGGGGTCCAGGCAAATGGGGCCCTAATTTCTTAGGGTATGAGCCTGTGTGAGGTTGGATTAACCTCTATGAGTCTTCTATGACGTTTCTAGTTTCTTGTTTGTACCACAATTGCGTGCTTGGCAAGTGAGGGCTAGTTGAATGATTTCTTTTCCGTAGGAGGCGAGGTTTTTTCATTCTTGTATAGGCTTGATTAACTGTGAGCAACCCAGTGATGTTTAAAGGTTTGCTTTAGCTTAGGTAGGTTAATCCGGATTTTCTTGTCGGATTTCTTATGTAAGTTTTGGTAGACTTCAGTCTTTTTGCTGTTGATCTAATGAATTCAACTTCTATTTCAAAAAAAAAAAAAAAAATCTTAGGGTACGCTAGTTTGTAATTCCGCTAAATCAATGGAAAGAGTTGACATATTTCTAAAATAAAATAGTTTTTGTGGAAGATGTTAAAATGCATTTAGCTTATAGTTTTTAAATTTTCATAAAATTTTAGTGAAATATAGCTATTGGGCCGTGTCCCTCAGCATTGGACCTAATCTGACATTCATTTCATTTCATTTTCACCACCTGAAATTCTAGTGAAATAGAGCCCAATTAGTCGCCACCTGACATTCATTTCATTTTCACCTCTGTAGTAAACCATTTCGCATAAACAGTTAAAGCACAGAGAGAGAGAGATTTCTCTTACGTGTCAGCCACACCATGTCCTCCTCCTCCTTCACTCTTCCCGATGACGACTCCGTCCCCACCACCGGGTCAACCCGCCCCTTTGACGACGACGACTACCTCCGCTACGAGCATGACTCCGTCGTAGTGGACGACGTGTTCGCGACTGAGACAGAAGCTCCATCTCCGCCGTCGGTCTTCGCTGCCGGATCGGACAATCCGATTCTTCCGCCTCCGTCCGAGATGCTGCCGGAGGAGGGCTCCGCTCTCAGAGAATGGAGGAGGTTCGGCTTTGGATTCCGCTTAGCTTTGTAATTGAACGATTGAATCAGTAGAGCAATATCTTAAATTTGGATTTTGCGCAATTCAGTTGAAAGTATTGGCTTTTGAATTGGTTTGATCTTTTTTTTTTCTGGTGAGAGAGTGAGGGGAAGATGTATTAGTTTCAGTAGTTTCGAAGAATTGCATGCCTAGTGATTAGTCTTTAGGTTTTTTATGAGATTGATTTGAAAAGTTTTGCTTTTGAATTGGTTTGATCTGTTCTTTCGGTGCGGAAGTGACCGAAATTTGTTTTAGTTTCACAATTTTCCGAAGAATTTCATGCCTAGTGACTTAGTGATTATGTTCACTATTGAAATTTTTGGTTTCATATTAAAGTTGTGGAGCTCAATTGAGATTGCTAGCTATTGGTTGATACTATCAGAAAGTGGTTGATGTACTTTTGTTAAAAGATTTTGTTCGAAATTAAACTGTGTCCTAGTTTTGTATTGATTACATTTTTATGGAAGATGGTGGATAGGGAATGGTAAAATTTTGTGAGGTGGAGAGATCTCTTACACCAAAATTTTGTGGTATTCAGGCAGAATGCAATTCAGCTTGCGGAGAAAGAGAAGAGAGAAAAGGAGTTATTGAGCCAAATCATCGAGGAAGCTGAAGATTTCAAGGTTGAATTCTACCAGAAGAGGAAGATCACTTCTGAGAATAACAAAGCTGCTAACAGGGAAAAAGAGAAGGTTAGATCAAGTTAACTTTCAGAATATTATGGGTTTCCTCTGTTCTGTTTGAATAAGCTCTTCTGTGAGATAGAGTCAAATTTTTACCTGGCTGCCTCTATTTTGAGTGTGGTCGGTATGCATTTTAAGATGGTCTGAGCTGATACTGATATTTAATTACTTGCATAGTATTTATGCTTGATTTGCTGATCCATTTGTTTGGTTGAAATAGGTTTCTAAGAAGAGACACATCTGGTTGACCTATCATGTCAACAAATCTTGGATTTCTCTTCTAAAATAAAGAAAAAAATATTGGGTTTTCATAAAGTTGTTTTAATCCCTATTAGAATTTGAACTTATTCTTAACTCAACGAACTAGTGATCTGAACTATAAAGGGTTCACTGCATGAGTCTCTGCCACAACATTTTCCTGTTAGCTGTCATTGAAAAAGATCTAGTATCTGTATAAAGGATCAAAAGTACGTCCTTTTTCACTTAGCTTGGCAAGCCTACCTCATTGGGTTTGGTTACAAGTTATCATGTATTCAGCATTAGCATATAATTAAGTTTGTATATTGGTTAAGCCACTAATGAATACTGTCGTATGAGGATGTTCCAAATTTTCAAATGTCTGTTGCTATTTTAGTTAGGGATCTAGTTTGGATTCTCTTGGCCTGTATCTTTGAGGATGAATCTCATGGAATCTCTTAAAATTGTTCTTGCAAGTTTCTAGTCATTTACTAGAAAGCTCCTTCTTGCAAGTTTCTAGTCATTTACTAGAAAGCTCCTTCTTGCAATTATTGAATTGGTTGGATATTATTTTCTAAATTTTAACAAGGCACAACCAAGAATAGAATGCAACAGCTTGATTATGGGAGAGTAAAACGGTCATTTCTGCTTTGCAGAATTCTGAGTACCATGGATAAACCATAATTCTCTATCTTCTGTGCTAGTATTCATATCCTAACTAGGATGTTTGGTGGGTTTAATGCTTAATTTTTGGAGCTCAAGTCTCTTTAACTAAATATTCTGGAATTTCATTTTCCATAACTGTAAATTTCTTGTCTTAGAATCTCTGGTATCTAGATTGTAAGATACGGTAAGTTAGAATTGAGGAGCGATTTATGTTCCTGGCATTATTGTTTTGAATATCTTTGTCTCTTCTCAGATGTTTGTTGCCAGTCAAGAGAAGTTTCATGCTGAGGTAGACCAGAACTACTGGAAGGCAGTTGCAGATCTCATTCCCAATGAGGTGCCAGCAATAGAGAAGAGAGGGAAGAAGGATCAAGAAAAGAAGCCTTCCATTGTCGTTGTGCAAGGTCCAAAACCTGGTAAGCCAACTGAGCTCTCGAGGATGAGGCAGGTACTTCTAAAATTGAAGCATAATACGCCTCCTCACCTAAAGCCTTCGCCACCGGCACCAGCCGCTGCCCCTGAGGCTGTAGTTGCCGCTGCGGCAGCTGCGCCTGAGGCTATAGCTGCTGCCTGATAATTGTGATTGGTGCTCTCTGTCAACTTTCAAGTCAATATATCTTCGTAGTAACAAAGCACTTTGATCAATATTGTGAAGTTTTTCTTGTTTTAGTTAAACCGGAACATCATCTAATGGGCACATTCGGGAGACCTGTTCTCAAGTTTTGTGTCATATGGGGGAGTGTGATTCGATCAGTTTCGGTTTATAGCTACTAATTGTTACCATATTTAGGTTTCTCAGTTTATAAAACCGAACCCGCACCGTTTTGGTCAATTTGGTTTTGGTTAATTTCAACGAGAACGGTTTTGTGGTCCAGGTGCATCCATTTATCAAATTTTAGTTTGTCTTGAACATTATATCTCTAATTAAAATTTAAATAAAATAATTATGAATAAACAGGTAAATGGTTAAACAAAATGTAATATAAATTATAAATTGTAATTAATGATTGTTGGACCAAAAACAAAAATTTAAGTAACGAGTAAACACTCACAGGAGATATATTCACACGCCATTTATTATTTTTTTTCAAAAATATACTGTAACAGAGGCCACCCTGTATAAGGTTTATTGCCAGTCCCTGTCTGAATTCCAAGGTTTATCTGAATTTTCTAACCGTAGGAAATGGGCAGGTGGCAAAGAGGTGTAAAGGCTGGTAGTCTCCATGATAGCCAGAACACCATTGTTAATTAGTGCAGGACTAATTTCCAAGTTTCTTCCACCACCACCAAATATTCATGTCACCATCCTCAGTCTAATTAATTCAAGTCATTGGTCTTGATTCATCACCCCGCTAAATTGATCCAGTGATCGAATAGTGATTACTGATCGACGAGCCAACGCCTATATATGCACCGACATGCCGGTGAGAGCAATCTAAGTTTTAGTCTCTAATTCTCTCTTAAGAAACCAAGACTGAGAAGAATCATTTACACAACGTACTCTAGCTCGTCGTCCTCGTCCATATGGGTTATCAACCATGATTGAACCAAAACCAGAAACTGAACTGAAGCAAATTAGTCCAGCAAGTGAAACTAATATCGGTCCATATTATGATATACAACCTTTATAAGGCGATTATTATTAGTTACTACAATATTTTTATTCTCTTTGTAGCTGGATAGACTTCAGAAGTAGCTCTTAGTTTGTATTCCGTGCAATTGGGGGCGAAAGAGAAACAACCAAGTTAGCAGACAATATTTCTGGGCCAGTAGCAGAGGAATAAACCATAATGTGCAAACAAGGTAAATATGTTCATATACGCTGCAATATTCTTCTCTACATGTGGATTGACCATCGAGATAGCGCAGAACCACTTCTTTAGTCTCTCCCTCCCTACGCCAACGAACACTCTTAATAAATGATGGGCCATAGCCGAAGACTGCTACATGTAAACGAAGTTAGCAGAGCCGCTTCTTTAGTCTCTCCCTCCCTGCGTCAACGAACTCTGATAGTAATTCATGGGCCATAGTCGAAGACTCTGCGTACATGTAAACGATGTTTAACACCACACCTTGAAAGTTCAACTTTGCACCACCTAGCTTCCTGCTGGTTAAGCGAACTAAATGGAGCTTCATATGCTCAACTTCTGCGCATTTCGATCTACCTACCTTCATGTCATGACCACCCTTTTCCTTCTCACCAACCTTTTCCAATCTACCATCTTTGCAAATGCATTGAGCAATGAAACCGATCGCTTGGCTTTGCTGAAATTCAAAGATTGCATAGCCACCGATCCAGATGGGCTATTGAACTCATGGAATGACTCCGTTCACTTCTGCAAATGGCAAGGAATTACTTGTGGTAGACGGCATCAAAGAGTAAAAGCCTTGAACCTACCAGACGCTGATTTGCATGGAACCATATCACCATACATTGGCAACCTCTCCTTTCTCAGGATATTCGGCCTTTTCAATAACAGCTTCTCTGGCAAGATTCCACAACAAGTTGATCATTTGTTCAGACTGCGAGGTATCAATCTAGGTATCAACAAGTTGGAGGGGGGAATTCCAGTCAACCTGACCTTCTACTCGAAATTAAGATTCATAAGCCTTGCAGCAAACCGCCTTACCGGCAAAATTCCTTCAGAGATTGGGTCATTGGGGAAGCTTGTGGATCTCATTCTAGAGGAAAACAATCTGACGGGACCCATCCCACCTTCCATGGGGAATCTTTCATCACTCACTCTACTTGACTTGGCACAGAACAATTTGGTGGGCACCGTTCCAGAGGTGCTAGGCCGATTGAGAAGCTTATCTGATTTTGCAATTGGTATCAATACTCTATCTGGTATGATCCCTCCCTCCCTTTTTAATATATCATCCATCAAGACCATCTATCTTACGGAGAATAAGTTTAAGGGCAGTATTCCGCCTGATATAGGCCTAAACATGCCTAATCTCCAACTACTGTTACTTGGTATAAATGAATTCTCTGGGAAAATCCCGGCCTCACTTTCCAATGCTTCTAAGCTTCAGAAGCTTGATATTGGGGAAAATAATTTTGTTGGGCAAGTTCCCGCAACTTTTGGAAATTTTCCTAATCTCTTGTTTCTCAACTTCTATAGCAATAATCTAGGAAGTAATTCATCAAATGATTTGGGATTTATAACATTCTTGACAAATTGCAGCAATCTGGAAATAGTTGATCTGAGTTCTAACAATTTTGGAGGTGTTTTACCAAACTCTGTAGCCAATTTCTCAACCCAACTGACTAAACTCTACCTTGGGAGGAATCAAATAGCGGGAACGATTCCTGAAACATTAGGAAATCTGAACAATTTAATACTCTTGACCCTGGAAGTAAACTTGTTCACAAGTATCATTCCGGCTTCTCTTGGGAAGTTACAAAAGCTGCAAATATTATATTTATATTCCAATAGATTATCAGGCTGGATCCCATCTTCCTTAGGAAACCTCACCCAATTGTCTGAACTCACTATATTTGAAAATGAATTAGAAGGAAGCATTCCTCCAAATATTGGTAACTGCAAAAATCTGCAGGCGATGGATATATCAGACAATAAGCTTAGTGGAGATATACCATCACAGATCATTGGTCTGTCCTCCTCTATCTTCCTCAACTTATCGCAAAACTCGCTAACTGGCATTCTGCCTGTGGAAGTGGGTAAGCTGAAGAATATCAATACACTGGACATCTCTGATAATAATTTGACTGGGGGAATTCCAGAAATTATTGGAGGATGTCTGAGCCTTGAATATCTTTACCTACAAGGGAATCTCTTCCAAGGTATGATACCTTCTTCTTTGGCTTCTTTGAGAGGTCTTCAGTCTTTAGATCTTTCACGAAGCAACTTGTCAGGACATATTCCAAAAGACCTACAGAGACTTCCATTCTTGATATATTTGAACCTTTCGTTCAATAACTTGGAGGGTGAGGTACCGAAAGAAGGAGTTTTTCGAAACACAAGTGCAGTATCATTGCATGGAAATACCAAACTTTGTGGTGGTGTTTCGGAATTGCAGCTACCAGCATGCCCCATCAAAGTACCAGAGCAGAGAAAGTTGCATGGTTTCAAACTAAAGCTCACAATTTCTTTAGTTGCTGGATGCGCTCTTCTGTTTGCAGTGATCATAGCTCTTTATTGGAGGAGAAAAACACAAAAGAATATGCCGTTATCTGCAGTGTCATCAATCAACTTCCTTCCAAAGGTTTCATACCAGACACTTCATCAAGCTACTGACGGATTCTCTCTGGGCAATCAAATTGGATCAGGTAGTTTTGGCTCTGTATACAAAGGGATTCTTGATCAACAAGAAAACAACGTTGTTGCCATAAAGGTCCTCAACCTTCAACAGAAAGGAGCTTTCAAGAGTTTTGTGGCAGAATGCAATGCACTAAGAAATATCCGGCACAGGAACCTTGTGAAGATCATAACATGCTGCTCTAGCACAGATTACAATGGTAATGACTTCAAAGCTCTAGTTTTTGAGTATATGTCAAATGGAAGTTTAGAGGAGTGGTTGCACAGAGAAAACCAATCAAGGAGTTTGAACCTCCTTCAAAGACTGAATATTGCTGTTGATGTGGCTTCTGCATTGTGTTATCTTCATGACCATTGTGAACCACAAATTATTCATCGTGACATGAAGCCGAGCAACGTTCTTCTTGACGATGACATGGTCGCTCGTGTCGGTGATTTTGGATTAGCAAGACTCATCCCACCAACCATGTACTTCTGTGAAAATCAAAGTAGCACAGTTGGGATAAAGGGAACCATTGGCTATGCTGCTCCAGGTAACAATCTTCTGCCATACAATTCCTAAATTTCGATCTGCTAGTTTATTTAAGATAAAATATGAATATAGGCAGAAGTAGGAGCATGGTAGCCTATAATTAATGTGACACAGTGGCATTAAAACCAATTGAAATTTTAAGCCCTACTAGTTATCAATATAAGATAAGACATCTCAAAGATCGTAAGAAGACAAGACATAAATGATCTCCTTCTCTAAGAGAGAAATACACTGTATCTCTATCTCAACCCAACAATGAAATTTATTTGTTTAATACATTCATACATCACTAACCATTGATTAATGAAACTGTTTTCATACTAATCTGATCAATAAAGAAACTTTGCTCAGCTGGGAGGGGGTGTTAGTAAAGGTTTTGTCCTTTAGTTTCTTGTTTTTATTTTCTGCCATAAAAAAAAAATAAAGAAACTTTGTGTACTACAGTAGTTAGGTTCCAGATTGTATACAGATCGAGAACTGATATATATACTTGATTGTTTTATGAATTGTAGAGTACGCAGTTGGTGTGGGGCCATCAAAGCAAGGGGATGTCTATAGTTATGGGATCCTTGTGTTGCAATTATTCACGGGAAGAAGACCCACTGATGAAATGTTTGTAGATGGTTGCAATATCCATACTTTTGTTAAGACGGCCATACATGGAAGACTAATGCAAATTGTAGATCCTACTCTTGTTGCCACTCTAGAAGAGATTGCAACTTCAACAACGAACAATGAAGTGACCAATATCTGTGGTTACAACAATGAAATCGAAGCTGATGAAGGCAACATTGACAATGAGAATTTAAGCACGATGAACACTTACGTGTGGAAGTGCATACTTCCAACCCTTAAGATTGGACTCGCATGCTCGGAAGAATCCCCAAGGAATAGGATATCTATGGAGGAAGTCCACAGGGAGCTACACCATATAAAAAATGCTTACACTAATGTCGACATCCGTCGAGAGAGGCCAAGAAGAAGCTAATTAAACAAGAGGTGCTGCTATTTTCTTCTTTATGATATATCCTGGTATTTTTTTTTTTTGGCGTTTTTCATTTCATTTTTATTTGTTCTTTCTTTCATTTCCTCTTTGACTGTATAATCCTCATGTTTTTGTGGAAATAACTTCCACAGTATGGCATAGGAAGCGAGAAGTCAATATTCTCTGACTTGCACCACTGAAGACATCTAAAGACAAGATAATTGCCTGGAAGTGTGGAAGAAAATAAGTTGTAGGTATAATAATCTATAGCTTTATTTCGATTTCTAAGTTATGCGTTGTTTGTTGTTTAAATTTCCCCTGAGACCTGATGAAGACCAACAATGTCGTAATTTGATTATATATAATAATTGATGTAATGCAATTGAATTTGTGAGAATTATCAGAAAAGGCAAACCTTTCTTTACATTACATTGGCCTTACAGGAAAATCATCACTTCCGATTTAACCTGGCACCTCATCCGATCGTGCCAAGTTGAAGGAATAACGTAACTATATAACGGTCCAAATGCTATCAAATAATTGAACTACAACTACAGAAGACTGAACCTAAAAGAACAGAACCAAGCAGTCAACGGATCCAATTCTAAATATGCAAACTTCATAGGGCACAACTCTAATTACCGAACTCTCCCAATTTTTTCAGGGAAAAAATATTAATATAAAAAATATATATATATGCAATAAAGTCTAGCTCACACGGATATTTTGATCTTCTTCTTCTACATTCGTTTTCTCACAGATTCAATTCGGCTCTCTCCACCAAAATCTCCGATGGCGAGTCTGTGGCGGGCCGCGACGGGCCTGACCGATAAGGCCGACGACCACGACGGCGTGGAGTTCTGGTCAAACCCGGAGCGCGCGGGGTGGTTGACCAAGCAAGGCGAGTACATAAAGACGTGGCGTCGCCGGTGGTTCGTTCTGAAGCAAGGGAAGCTGTTCTGGTTCAAGGACTCCGCCGTCACGCGCGCGTCGAGGACACGCGGCGTGATCCCGGTGGCCACGTGCCTGACGGTGAAGGGCGCGGAGGACGTGCTGAACAAGCAGTACGCGTTCGAGCTCTCCACGCGCTCCGAGACCATGTACTTCATCGCCGACTCCGAGAAGGAGAAGGAGGACTGGATCAACTCGATCGGACGGTCGATCGTGCAGCACTCCAGGTCCGTCACCGACTCCGAGGTCGTCGATTACGATAGCAACAACAAGAACTAAAGAAGAAAAGAAAGGCTAGGTTAGTTTCAGAGCTCCAATTGATGATGATGATTCATCCCCCCTCTGTAATTTAGGCACGTGCATAAAAATCTGTGGAGAGCTCTCTGTTTGTTTATATCAAATCTCAATGTTCTCCCATTTGGCTTGCTTTTGTTTGTTGAATTCAGCTGCTTTGTTATTATAGGGTTTAATGTCAAATTGGGATTCTTGATTAACTTTGATTTGATGATTAGTATGGAAAGTGTGGATTTTTAAGGAAAAAGGTTACTGCTTTGATATGTACAATCCAATTGATTGATATAATTCAATGAATCTGGTATCATTCAATTTTTGGTGATCAAAATTGGATTTTATGCATTTTTGGGATTCCATGTAATTGTTGAGTGGATGTTCTCAATTTCCCCAGAATTTGATTTCCAGGGTTCATAGATTGATTTCTCTAAATTAAACCCTTTTCTTAAATTGAAGCTTTATTTTTACCACAAGGTGATTCATCCTAGGGGAGAAGCTTTATCAAACCCTTGTCTTAACTGAAAGTTAAGATTGAAACGTTCGTTTACACTAGGTGATTTACCCTTTTGCACATTGAAGCTTTTCTCTGGGCATATCAGTCTGGCACCAGCGAAATTGAACCTACATCATACTTCTTGACACTAGGACATAATTCAAAGATGTGGTCTCTGGGTACTAAACATAGACACTAGCTAGGAAAGCACTGATTATTCAGCATTCATGAACAAATGCGGCCTCAGCCAAGTCGATGGCACGAGCAAGACCTGCAGCTTTGTTCTGGCACTCTTGGTATTCATCATCAGGATCACTGTCAGCAACTATACCAGCACCAGCTTGAAGATATGCAACCCACTCCCGACGGGTGTTGCCATTTTTGTAAGAGTACATTGTGTCAAAACGGGCTGCTGTTGGAAACACCATGGTCCTCAGAGCTAGTGCAATGTCCATATCACCGGAAAACGATACTGCTCCAAATCCGCCGCTGTATGGGCCACGCCTGTTTACCTCCAACTGATCGATTAACTCCATGGCCTTCACCTATCATGAAATCCATGATACAGATTGATGAACTTCCAAATATCTAAAAAATTAGTAAGGTAAAAAGAAGGGCTGTAAAAAGGAAAGAAAGTAAAAGTCAGATTGATAACCTTTGGTGCACCACTGACAGTTCCAACAGGCAATGCAGCTCGCAGAGCGTCCCAGCAAGTGAGACCGTCTTGCAGCTCGCCGGTGACCTACATGATGTCTCTTCACCTTAGCATCTTATTGGCTTATTGCACTGGGTTTGGGTTTTATGTTAATAAACAGTTAAACACATTGTGATCACAGAAAGAACGGAGGTCATAGTGTTTGGTGGGGTGGTAAGGCTTTGGTCTCATATATAAGAGGTCAGGAGTTCGAGCCCCATCAAAGGTGGGAATGGGGTGGGGTTTTTTTTGAAAAAAAAAAATAATAATAAAAAAAAAGACCTCAACTCAATCAACTCAGAGAAAGAGAGTTAATGGCAAAATGGGCGTCGCATAAAGTATATTAATTTCATTTACCTAATCTGAGCAGCTACAAATAAATAATAAATAAATTAAGAATTATAGCAGTAAGTCATATCTTTACTATCACATAATAAGGCGTTACTAAAGGCATATAGGTGCTCACAGTAGAGCTTATGTGCATGACATGGGAATATCGTTCAACGTTCATTAGTCTTTCCACGTTTACAGAACCAAATTTGGAGACCTACATCAAACCACATCACCAAGACCAGTTTATCCACTTACATTATTTAAAAAGAAAAAGAATATTATGAACAGAAAAATACAGAAGCACTCATAATGAAATATCTAATACAACTTTCATGCCTTCCAACCTCAGTGGCAAATTATCCTTTTGACTATGAAAGAGGAAAGGAAGAAACGCATACTTGATACTACTATATATATTTGGTGACTAATGAAAAACAAAACAGATGCATGTGCACACACGCATACGTCATTGTTACATACTTGATCCTTAATGACACAAATATCAGAATAAAAACAATTTTATTAGCACAGACAGCTGTTCTAACTTCTAACCAGTACAGCAGAAAAGATATTTGATGGACCTATAGATCCATACATATACCTAAACACTAATGTTCTGAAACCAAGAAAAAAGACACAGATGATCAGATTTACAAGTTCAAACTTCTGGAGTATGCAAAACATGAAATGAATACTTACAATTTGCACTCGAGTTATAATGTCCTACAGTGACAAAAAGTATTTCCACACTATTAAGTAATGGTTTAAAGACAAACCTTTCCAACATCATTCCGACCCAAATCAACCAGCATGATGTGTTCTGCACATTGCTTTTCATCATGAAGTAGCTGCACTTCTAACATTTTATCCTCTTCAATTGTCTTCCCTCTTCTAGAAGTTCCAGCTAATGGCCGATTCACAATTTTTTTCTGTTTATAACATCATATCAAAGAACATTCTCATTTGTAAGTACTTACAGATTTCACTCCCCAAAAAAAAAACATGGCATTTAGAGAATCCAGGTGATGATAATAGCTTAGATGATCCCCAGTATTGAGCATCTACAGTAATTTGTTAATCAAAACTTACATACTCATCTAAAGAGATCAAAATAAAAGAAGAAAAAATTACATATGTGTAGAAGAATGACTCGTCATATTTACCTTCTTTGCACTCATAAGAATTTCTGGACTTGAAGCAACCAGTATACACCCTCTAGCCTATTTGACAGAAATAGAACATAGAAACTGCCCATTTTAGTTTACATTATTGGCCAAACCAAAAAAAGAAGTAAATCACAAGGATATACACCCTAACCTGCAAGTAAGTCATATATGGACTCGGATTTACAGTCCTCAGGGCTCTATAGACTTCAAATGGGTCAGCAAATGTTCGGCGTTCAAATCGCTGACTTAATACAATTTGGAAAATATCCCCTGAGAGTATATGCTCCTTTGCCTTCTTAACTATGTCCTTGTATGCCTCACTGGTCATGTTTGAATTCTTTAAAGGAGGACCAAAATGGTGAGTATGCAGGCTCACAGCACCGGAAGACAGCCTTGGTCTAAAAATTGACATTTAAATCAATTAGCTCTGAATCAAAGTACAAATCATGATATGATTATAAATAAAGAAGCACAATAGTCACTCACAAGTCAATGTTATGTACTCGAGCCACTAATTCATCCAACCGTTTTGCTCCATCTGTATAGGCTTTCTCAACTGAGGAGTACCGGTCTAACCTCACCCAGTGAATCACATAAATTTTCTGAAATGAAGGCAGCAACAATATCTCATAAATACCTTGGGAATACATAACGAGGATTGTATCTAAGTAATTACTAATCTAATTGTGAGAAAAACAACTCATTAGTTGGCAGCTAAAAGTTTAACATAAAATCCGGTTTTCAGGTGGTTCTAAATGAGCAAAAAGAGTGTAGATGCTTCCAAGTAGGCGACAATAATTTTAGTTCCTTTCCTTTTCTGTTAGACAGAGAGTATGTTTGAACGTATATGTAACGGTTATATATGGAGAGAATGCATATACTGCAATAGGCTAAAACAATTATACACAGTTCCAACCTTTTACATTAAAGATGATTCAAAATTCACAAAGACTGAAAATTTGAATATGTACCTTCTCCACATGGTCAAACACTATAACATCATCATAGAGTCCTAAATGCATGTCTGGAAGATTTCTGTCATCCTTGGGTGCCTTTGAGAATGGCAGTCTTCTCTTTTCCACATAACGAACTGTATCATATGAAAAGAAGCCTACCCAACCACCTGTTCATAAATACTTTATTAATTAGAATCACAAAGGATACAACTCTTCCAGCACTCTAAGACATGAACTGAAAATGAATCCTAGTTATCTACTAGTTAATTATGAGAAACAATTTAGAGTTCAGTCCAGCATCTAATTGTGTCATTGGAGCAATTTAATGATTCCATCCATACTAAATAGTGGTATTGTAGTAAAACTAAAGCAAGGTAGTAAATCATAATACATTTGCAATAAAGGTGAATAAAAAACCAATTTGTAAATTCCAGCTGCATACAATCCAGAAAAAAGTATCATAAATTCAGAGCTGTGATACTATTACATAGCAAGCAATTATCATGAATAGTACATTGTAACCTGTCCCTTACCACAAAATGCATCTGGAAGTTCATGAATAAGTTGGGGACGCCAACCCTGTGAGATTCTTTTCGGAATATCCATTGGATCGTCAACAAACTCCTCCACTGAACACCTTCCTTCATGATCCATTATAGTCACCTTATTTTCTTTCGCCACAATCTCCATTGCTGGTTGAGCTCCAAGAACACTATATCGCCCCTAACATAATCAATGCAACACCGAGCTATAATGCATCACTCAAAGCAGCCACAGTCACAAAAGCCATACATATCAAAGCATGTCTATCACAGTCAAAAACCTGGGTGCTCTGATCAACCGACTCAAACAGAAAACTCGGAGCCTCTCTATCATCTTCCTTCACCAAGCATCGATATGCAAGAACCGGCGTGAGCTGGTCCGAAAAAATGCACTTGTAAAGGGGAACCAAATTTCCATTTTTTGACACTTCCTCAAACTTCTTTGCATCAGTAGCTGAAAAATGAAACAAAACATAACAGAAACAGAAGAAAAATAAAAAATATTTCCCCAAAAACGGAGCAAAAAATAAAAATGAAATTGCTACAACCAAATTCATCGAACTTTCTTTCATTAATATTCATATATATAGCTAATGGAGAAAAAAAGTTAATACCCACATTAAAGTTCGTATATTTCCTACATTTTCTGCCAAAAACTCATGAGTAAAAGAAAAAAAAAGCAAGAACGTTGAATCCAAGACTGAATCTTTCACAATGAGTGAGCTCAATTCAACTCCTTTTGCATATAAGAACACAAAAACAAGAACCAAGAACAAATTTCAAGTCTTTTTGGTTACCCTCAAATTCTAAGCAACCAAACAATGTAAAACAAAGCAGGGAAAGCTGAATTAACCTAAAGACTGGTTCTTCAGAGAGCAGCATTTGACTTTTGGGAAGCATTTGATTTTTGGGACACATGCAAGTAATGAGCTTGAGGTTCTAGAGGAAATGCTGATGACGGGAACCGGAGAAAGCCGGTGAGTCGCCGGCGGAACCACGCGGTGAGAGATGCAGAGAGCTTGCATGTCGGTCAAGTGAAACGGAAAATGGCCGGTAACGGAAACTGAAGAGGTCCTGGGAAATGTGAGTTTTGTTGATTTCTGTGATAATAGAGTTTTGGACAGTGGGGTGAGACGAGACTAGAGTGCGTTCTATTTGTACTCGTCGTATTTAATGAGGTATGATTTTGTTTCCATTATTTTGATTTTGAATAGTTGGGGGAATAGTGAGACTTTCCTCCTGTCACCTGCCCACTAGTTACCATTTTGGTTCTTCTTTCCTTAATCTGCAGAATTGCTTATGTGATTTTTCCAATAATATGGCATTACCATAAAAGAGTAATTTTAAATGAAACCCGAGTAATCGTGTTATTTCAAAACAGTTTCTCTTTTCTTACGTGTGTAGTTTAAATCGCACGCTACGTAACGCATTTTGTAATATGTAATTATTGGCTCACAAACGATGTAAACAACAACATCCGGTGTTAAATCTTCTAAAAGTAACATGTAAAATGCAATCATTAAATACTAACAAAAAAAATTTGTAATTATCGGTGCGCCCACAAGAAATCTGGCAACAAATAACAAAATGTATGAATTCTAGAGTTGATGTATTATGTAAATTTTGGAGTATTTAAAGTGTGGCATGCCAAAATAATGTTGTTTTGTCAATCAAATGTTCATATCTTTTGAGGTATGCACACCAAACTACAACATATTGGGTGATATTGCAAAAGAGAAATTTCTATTAATACTAGGGTCATCATTCGACGAGTGACATGTATTACCAACTTCAAAACCAAACCTTTTAGTTTCAAAATTGAGTTACCAGCAACCAACCAAAATTTTCAATGTTAATAATTCCTACCTATTTCAGTTTTTGGGTCTTCAGTATTATCAACTTTACAACAAATATTTATTTAGAACATAAATTAAAATGAATAATACGAGTTTGTTTTCTCTATTTTATAAATTATCGTACTTTTGTGTTCATCTACTTATTTTTCAATTTTCTTTGCACCTATGACATAGAGTTTTAACCATTTTCACCTACTTATGTAACGATCTTTTACCGGATTATCCAATAATATATAACATATTTTTCTAAGCTCATTAAAATATATGTACCATTAATCTTGTAGTAGCCTAGTAGTAATAACTTTTTTTAATAGACTTTGATATCATTAGAATCAAAATCAAAACACTAGACTCTAAAACATTTAATTAATATAAGGTAGCTGGCATGAAAATTTAGAATTCTATTTTAAATGTAACTCATTACAAGTCAATTTTGAGCTCTCTATATAGCGAATTTACTAACAAATAAACAACTCCGTGTCTTTCTCTGAAAATAATTAACTAGCCTTCTATTAGCCTACGATACCAACAGAACGCCATTTCATGACAAAAAAAAATACAAGCAACTCCTTATTTATAAGCCGTTTGAAAGACGCCAATCATATTCAAGATAGTTACCAACTCCCAGAGAAGTCATGATCTTAATAGCTTGACACTTAAGGACCACATCTCAACCCAAACTACCCAAGAAAGTCCAACTCTTGTGCCGTTTAAACGCCGCCAATCATATTCAAGATAGTTACCAACTCTCAAAGAAGTCATGATCTGAATAGCTTGGCACTTAAAGACCACATATCGAGCCAAAAGTCCAACTCTTGGGCTTGGCCAGCCCAAATTACTAAGTGATAAACGAGGGTGGCAAGGCACCCTCCTTGAGAGCCCAAACAACCTAGACTTAAGCCCAAACTCGGAGGCCAAGTCGAAGTAAGCAAGGCTAGCAGGAGGATGCATCTCCTGCTAAAATGTCGTTGCCTCCATCTCTGGCGACCGACCCATCTAGTGCATAGTCTGCACACGAATTCACCTCCCCTCTGCAGCCAAGCACTGATCAGCAGTACAACCACAATGATGGCACTAGGTCGAAAGAAACCAACAGACCTAGCAAGAAAATCCGCACAAGGCCAGATGTACACTAACCACATCTCTACTCTTATTCTTCAGCTGAAGGACGCCAAGCAAACTACACACCTAGCACGAGATCCGTACGCTACACCACCATAGCTTCTCCTCAGACCTAATAGAGATCCAAGTCAACCACCTCCGCCACCCAGAAGCTGCAGATCCAGCTCAACCTCGACCAACCGCTCGATGCACATCCCCACAACTACAGCTGTACACGACACCATGACGTTGACTCGATCACAGAAAATCCAAAGCCAGTTGAGGACAACGCCACTGCTGGACATCCTCTACTGTGCTATTTGCTGAGAACTGGCTAAATTAGCAAAATACCTTTATTTTAGACTAGTAGTAATAATGTTAATACTATTATAAAAATATTTATGCTTATATTTTTTAATATGCATGTATGTGTATTGAAAACTAGAAGATATATACGTAATATATAATCAGTAAATTTGGTATTTACTAAAACTAAACCAACTTTTTTTGATAATTTTCAATTTAGGATTTATCGTTTTTAAATTTCTAAAAATTCAATTTATCAATTCTAAAAAAGGAAATGATGGAAAATGTCACATTAGAGAGTGAAATGATAAAAATGTCATATAGTTTCCCACTTGATAAAAAGGCCCATAATGAATTGTTAATAATATTAATTTAGTCCTTATGAATAATGAGGTGATGTTAAAAAAGGTTAGTTTTTAATTTTTCTGATTCCCATTCTACCCTTAAGCCTATTGCACGTTTATAACTTTAGTGTCCCCAACGGAGATGTCGTCCAAAACCTACGCCTCTGATGTCCTCCAAGTCTCCTTCCAAATCGAACAGCTGCCGATCACCGCCGCTCTCTCCAAGTTCTTCTTCTACATCCTCTCTCAGAGCCTCGTCGTCGATGTCGGGACTTCAAGGCTCCAAATCGGCGCAGTTTCGATTCCAGAAGCAGTGCGGTTTGGGTTTCGAAGGTAATTTGCTGTATCAGAGTAGAGATTTGGCATATCGAATTAGAAATTGGGCGATTGTTCATAGCGACTTTGATTTTGGAATTGAGTTTTGGATGAAACGATTATAGGATTGTTTAAGTTATTTTCGTTAATTCTGGATTTGATCCAAAACCAGAATTATCAAACTCGTGATTTCGATCTAGAACTATCATGATTTCTCAACTATAAATTGTAGGTTTATCTATCCACGGTTTTGATTTGTGTTTAATTTTTATGGTGAATTTGATAGAAGTTTAGGAATTATGAAACAGGTTAGTTTTTCTTTTCTTCAATTGATGTGCTTTCATAGAAATTGTTGTTGTTCTTTTGATTGACATAAATTATGTTGAAATTAGACGATAGATATAGTTCCTTGATTATTTTGATTTAGTTGCTACTGGACGTTGGAAAAGAATTGGTCTGAGATATAATCAAAACAATAATGGAATGTAGAAAGTAGGGAGAATTGAATTTGAGGAGAGATGCAATAGGTATTGTAATCCTTTGTTTTTCATTTTTGTTAAGCTAGTTGTGAAATGAGCCTAAGGGCCTTCTCAGGTATCAGGTACTGTAGGGGAACAAGGCAATTGTAGTCGATGAACCATTGGTTAATAGGGATCGTCTGTATGGTAGATCCTTTGGGGGACTTTGAATTGATGGTGGTCGATATTGGTGGTGTTCTTACAATTTCAAATTCACAGGCCCATGTCATGGAAGAAATGGTCATTTCAACGACCATTGGTATGGATGGAATTTCACTTGCCTCCAAAGAGGCAACTGTTAAAGAGTCATCTGTCATTATTTTTCTTGTTGATGGCCAGGTACAGTTTTTGATAAATACTTGTTGGACCAGGTGCAATTAATGTGCTTCTTGTCTCTGCAACATGCTTATACAATATTGGTTGGATGAAATTTTTCCTTAGTAAAATTGGTCTTCACACTGTAGGTATATGTGCTTTCATTCTTCTGATATGATGAGTCACATTTAAGTAGAAGTTATTTGACCCAAAGTGATTAAAAGACTACTCGAAGAATCAAAAATATCATGCAAGCTACAAAGTTGTATATACACCATGTCATGAGAAACTAATAGGCTAAGTAACACCATGTCAGTTCCTAGATTTGGGTCTGAGAAGTTAGTAGTGGTTGAGTAACTAACGTGTTTAGCAAAGTAAGGAATGACTTTTTTTCTTTTGTTGTTTTGTTGTCTTGATGTTGCTCATGTAGTTGGTAAGGCATGCACAAGTGTTTTCTAATTAATCAAACAACTCATATTTACTTTTAGTAAATATACTGTTTCTTTTTATTTTGGTGCAGGGTGAGATCATAATTTTGATTGAAGAATTAGGAAAGAATTGTTGGCATAAATTTCGTGTTGATACGTCACCACGGCGATTATGGAACAAATGACAATTGCATTCCAGATGTCTTCCTTGATTTGTAATTTGTTTGCAACAACGGTAGATTTTCAAACTTGGAATGTTCTTTCACAAGGCAAGAGGTTCCAAGCTATCATTAGAGATGGGAACAGAGAAAGACTTGCAGCTTTGATGCTTAAAGTAATGTGATGGTAGCTATAGAGTTATTTATGATCTTTGTGGTAGATGATACTGGGAATTAAATTCCTCTTTTAAACTGATATCAAAAGTACGTTATGTTCTATGATATTCTTCATTTATACTTTTTTTTTCTTTACCAACCTTAATCTTATTTGTTTTATGTTTATGAAAAGTGACTTGATATAAATGCTAATTAATATTTGTGGCCGGAAAAAGATTACAATGTAAATGAGAGCTTCTTGGCTACACACCACTTTTACATTTTTGACCAGTGACATAGCATGTGACTTGGCAACTGATGTGATTGACATTGACTTGATCGGTGACTTTGACAGTTACATAATCAGTGATTTGCTCATGCATGTGACATGGCAACTGATGTGATTGACATTGACTTGATCGGTGACTTTGACAGTTACATAATCAGTGATTTGCTCATGCATGTGACATGACAAGTAACTTGGTCAGTGACATAGCTAGTGACTTGAGGTTAATAATGACCATGTCACTAACCAAGTAACCTGACCATGTCACTAACCAAGTAACTGACCATGTCACTAGCTGAGTAACTGTCAGTAGCCAAGTCACAAGTTAATAACTAAGTCACTGTTAATCACATGTCACTAACCAAGTAACTGTCAGTAGCCAAGTCACAAGTTAATAGTCAAGTCACTGTTAATCACATGTCACTAACCAAGTAACTGACCATGTCACTAACCAAGTAACTGTCAGTAACCAAGTCACAAGTTAATAGCCAAGTCACTGTTAATCACATGTCACCAACCAAGTAACTGACTATGTCACTAACCAAGTAACTGTCAGTAGCCAAGTCACAAGTTAATAGCCAAGTCACTGTTAATCACATGTCACTAACCAAGTAACTGACCATTTCACTAACCAAGTAACTGTCAATAGCCAAGTCACAAGTTAATAGCCAAGTCACTGTTAATCACATGTCACTAACTAAGTAACTGACCATGTCACTAATCAAGTAACTGTCAGTAGTCAAATCACAAGTTAATAACCAAGTCACTGTTAATCACATGTCACTAACCAAGTAACTGTCAGTAGTCAAGTCACAAGTTAATAGCCAAGTCACTGTTAATCACATGTCACTAACCAAGTAACTGACCATGTCACTAACCAAGTAACTGACCATGTCACTAACCAAGTAACTGTCAGTAGCCAAGTCACAGGTTAATAGCCAAGTCACTGTTAATCACATATCACTAACCAAGTAACTGACCATGTCACTAACTAAGTAACTGACCATGTCACTAACCAAGTAACTGACCATGTCACTAACCAAGTAACTGACCATGTCACTAACCAAGTAACTGACCATGTCACTAACCAAGTAACTGTCAGTAGCCAAGTCACAAGTTAATAGCCAAGTCACTGTTAATCACATGTCACTAACCAAGTAACTTACCATGTCACTAACCAAGTAACTTACCATGTCACTAGCCGAGTAACTGTCAGTAGCCAAGTCACAAGTTAATAGCCAAGTCACTGTTAATCACATGTCACTAACCAAGTAACTGACCATGTCACTAACCAACTTCCTCCTTAACATTATGTGATGTGGCTCATCTTTGTTGGTGATTTGATCTTAACTGTGACTTGACCAAGTATTTACAGCGACATGGTCAGTGACTTGAGACAGTTACATGGTCAGTGACTTGAGATAGTTACATGGTCAATGACTTGAGACAGTCACATGGTCAGTGACTTGACCAGTGGCTTGAGGTTAACAGTGACTTGTTCATCACTGTGACATGGCCCCCAACTTCCTCCTTAACATTATGTGATGTGGCTGATCTTTGTCGGTGATTTGATCTTAACTGTGACTTGACCAATGATTTACAGCGACATGGTCAGTGACATGACCAGTGACTTGAGACAGTTACATGTTCAGTGACTTGAGGTTAACAGTGACTTGTTCATAACTGTGACATGGCCCCCAACTTCCTCCTTAACATTATGTGATGTGGCTCATCTTTGTCGGTGATTTGATCTTAACTGTGACTTGACCAAGGATTTACAGTGACATGGTCAATAACTTTGCCGATGACTTGAGATTAACAGTAACTTGGTCAGGGATTGAAAGTGACGTGGTCAGTGACTTTCCCAATGACTTGAGGTTAACAGTGACTTGGGCAAGGATTGACAATGACATGGATAGTGACATGGCTATTGACTTGTGGTTATTAGTGACTTGGGCAGTGACTTTGTCAATGACTTGAGATTAACAGTGACTTGACCAGAAATTAATAATGACATGGTCATTGACATGTTCATAACTGTGACATGGCCAATGACTTTAGGCTGGTTCGGTATGCCAAGTGGACCCACAAACCTCTTTTCTTCTTTTTCAATTTTTTTTTTAAATGAAACTAAGAGCAACTCCAACAGCTTCCCTATAATTTTTGTATTATAGAGAAGCAAAAGTCAAACCTTTAGCCTATTTTTCTTCTCAAACTCCAACAGATTCCCTAGTTTACAGTAATCTATAAAATCTCCATATTCTTCTTTAAAATTTTGGAGTTTGCTGTAAATATAGGGAATTTGGTTTTCTCTCTCCTCACTTTCCCTAAAATAGAGATAATTATAGGGAATCTGTTGGAGCAAAAGAGGCTTATTTTTCCCTAAAGTAGAGAAAAATTAAATTATAGGGAAGCTGTTGGAGTTGCTCTAAGAATCAAGTTTATTAATCGAACAAAATACACATACCAAGCTCAGCAAAACCCATATATCATTACTGAACATCACACAAAGATCAACTAGCTAGGTAGACATCAGTAACAAATCAATTACCATACTAAGTGAAAACAATTAACAAAGTCGTCTAACAAAAGTATTATCGCTCATACTAGATACAAGAACAACAGCAAGGGCTAGTTGGACCACAAGAAAGTTCCCATAGCAAATTCCTCTTGTGCTGGCCATTAGCCTCTTATGGCCTAGACGACACCGCTTCCATGCCGCCTCCACTCATTCTGATTTTCTTGTTGATCTAGCGCTCATTTGCTTCTCTACTTCTCTCTGTAACTCTACGACCCACAAAACTTTCAAGCTACTCAACAGCTTGAAATCACCTGCCAAATTTGTCAAATGTAGCAATTAACAATGGAATAATTCAGTTTGTTGACAAGTACACAATGTCAGGTGACATTAACAACTAGGAATAAAAGAAAAGTTTCATTACAGACAACTAGGCAAGTAAACCTACATTTAAGAGAGACAATAGCACTACTACCTCAACCAAGTCTGTTATAGAAAAGGCAATGTTGCTTATTCAAATTTTATTGACTCGTATTATTCAGGTACCTAAATTCGTCATATGTAAAGAACATGATAATACCCACAGAAGCATTCAAGCATAATCTAAAGTCTTATTACCTAGCATACTCAAATAATCAAAGACATTTTTAATATTTTATTTACAGAAAACAAGATATGAATCGGGAGGGAAAAGATATATAGAGGAGTTTTGACACAACGTATTGTGATTGTGATTTTTCGTGGTCAATAGTGAAAACTGTAAAAGGAGCTAAATTGCATTACCAGGCCAAGGAATACATCACCAAAAACAATTCCAGTAATCTGATAGTTCATGTAGATAAACACTTTCTGAATCATAGTCATCTTACATTTTGATAGTTCATGCTCCTGACAACCACTTTCTGTTTTAGTTTTCACATATCCTATAACTTCATTCCTATATTATTGACACATATAAGTTACTCCACCTAGGGAGATAAAATGGTGACCTTGAGAAAAATCAAATTCCGTTCTGAACAAACTCCACTGTTAAGGACAAAATGCAAACAAACTACTGTTTGACCAAAACATGCATCGAAACCAAACGACTGCCAAATTCTATCAGAGTCCAATAAAAAATTGAACCTAGAGGGAGACAACTTTACATTGATAGCTAATTCATGCACAAGCCTAATAACAAACTAAGCACCTCAGTTTGTTCATTCTGCAGCAATAGGACAAATAAGTGGAACTCAACCAAAATTGCTTTAGTCATTCAGCAAAAGAACAAAAAATAGCTAAATCAGCTGGACCCTATAGCAACAAGATATGATTTTTTTTTTCCAACTCCAAATTCCCTAACGCTTCCCTTAATTATATCATCCCTTGCATCATAATCATTATACCTAAATGTCTGCTCAGAAGCCAAGCGTAACAAATAAATTTCATTGAAAACCTCCCACAAAGTGAGATCTTCTTATATGTTAGCTGCTCATCACTGCTAGTAAGGTGAAAAACAGTCGGAACTACCAAATGGTCAACACACTCAAGGCAACCGGAGTACCACACCACATTTACATTAAAAAACTAAACACATCACATACATCATTGTTATTATTATTCATTTCATTCCACAGAACAGTGAATGGAGTATTCGGTACCTGGTTGGTGACAGCCTTGGCCGTGAGACAAAAATCCTTCCTCATCACATACTTGTGAACCAAACTGGTTGGCTTGTTCTGCTTCCTGGTCTTGGTGGTGGCGAGCACCACAGACTGGTCTTTGCCTGCAGCCTGAATACTCAACAGTCTTCTTGTTTGCCAAACCTGCTCACCAAACAATCCAAATCGAATAACAACAAAATCACATATTTGTAGTGTTTATTATTAGATGAATTAGAACAAATCAATCCTACGGTTTGTTATTTTCTGAGGTGGAGTAAAATTACCGGAATGCTTTTAGGAGTGGAGGTTGTAGAGGTTGTTAGGCTCCTTGTTGAAACGGACTGACGGACGCCGGCTTGGCTCCAGCCGAACTGCTTGACCAAGGAGTTGTTTTCTTGACAATCTCCCAGATCAACTGTCCTAGAACGGTGGCCATTAGAACCAAACAAAAGCTGTACGAACCGATACAAATGGATTATTAGATAAATACAAGACTAGAATCCCTAGCTACAAAAATCACAAAGCAGGAATAACTCTCGTAAAGCTCAAGAACGAAATCGGACCTCCTGAGGATCTCCGAAGCAATTCCTGAAAATCGGCACCGCCTCTACCAGATCTCTCCATCTCTACAGGGTCGATTCGAAGTTCCCGCTCCGGCGAATAAGCGCAGAAACAACGACGTAGGGAGACCGAGCTACTAGACGCCATTGGAGAGTGAGAGAGAGAGATGAATGAGTTTGAATGGATATGGGTTCACTGAACCCGGACTTGGGTAAAGGGGGGAAGAGAGAGATGTCCATGGCAGTTTTTGTAATTATTTTTACTTTTAGTGGCAGGTTGTAAGGAGATGACCTTAATTATCATAGGGACATTTGTGTATTCTGAATTATAATAACACTTCAAAATGACCTCTTTTATCATTGGCCCATTCGGCCATTCTAAAACATTGGTTGATATTCAATCCTAAGGCAGCTGTTCTGGCCCTCTTAAAAAAAAAAAACATTGATTGCTATTTGATTCGTTCAGTAATTACCGAACCAAACGGTAACCATAATAAAATACCCACCAACCCTCTTGGATTCTATGCTCAAAGATCATGTCGATTCACATCCATATGTATCATAAGCACGAGGATGATCAACTACAATGTTCTCAGTTGATTTTTGCTTCTTAGCGCAATTTTTTTTTCTTCTTTTTTTTGGCCATTGGGTTCTATTCTAGATTTCTATCCATCAAATCCCAATGCAAATTGGTCCAAGTCAAAAACATCTGAAAATGTGGAAGCGTTTTCATTCAAAATGAAACGCCCACAAAGTCCGCAACCCTCTGGGACTTCGACCCAAAATTTTAAATGAAGACCAAGAACAAATATTCCAAACCAATGTTTCCACTTTCTTCAGCTGTAAGCGGGCCTTATATAATGACAGTTAGGGTAAAAAGAACTAAAAAATTACTGCTATGTATTAATAAAAGATAATAAACTCAAGTATCCATTTGGACATGATTGATGATGTATGTGTCAAACTAGTATCTGAGCCAATATGTATGTATCTATCATTTTCTCAGATGATCCTACCAGAAAATATTCTTCAGAGCATATCTGTTAACCCTGAGAAACTTGAGAAACTTGTCATGTCATCTGTGAAGGGAAACGGGTATGGTAAGCATACCAGCAACCCCAAGAACAAAACTAACACGCCCACGGCAACATACTTGTCCTCAGGATCTGTGATCTCCTCAGCAAGCGGAGCAATTGGCCCCCTCTGTAAGAAGAATATCAGAGCTACCCAATAGAATGCCACATCATTGATTAGTGAAGATAATCCAAGCAGCACGATTGAGAAACCAGTGAAGCGAGCTGAAGCCTGTGATAGGAAACGATCAAGTGGTATTTTATATCAGATTTTAGCCTCCAAGCTTCCAGTTTAACTTGTAATGAACTTTAGACGGTGCATACCTTTCTTCCCCAGATGGCAAAAGAAATTCTTCCCCCATCGAGTTCTCCGGCAGGAATGCTGTTAATGGCATTGATAAGAAGTCCAGCCCATGCCCATATCAAGAGAGGATTAACAGATATTGGTGTGCCTTCCTTTAGTGCATCACCAAGAAGAAGCTTTGCTATAAGAGAAGTGAATGTCACAGTCAATGTCTCACCTAACTTAAAACAAGGCTCGAGGTGAAGAAGTCCAAAAACTTGGTTGGTAAAGTATGTTATGCACTAGAGACTGTTGTTCACAAACTGTTACACAGACATTTGGTGATTGAAATGGAAAGCTACCAATATTTGAACATGCAAACACATTACTACACAATGTCTCTGCATGCATTTTATTTTGGAAGTAAAGTGCTTACCAATACCCCCTGCAAGAAAGGACTCATGAAACACAGAAGCATCAACAATGACACCAACACCATCACTGGGCGGTAAGATGAACCCTAAAAGCAAAAGAACAATGCCCAAGGAAAATCCAGCTAAAGGTCCAGCTGCTGCAACTTTCAGAAGATCTTCACGCTTGGGTACAATATTTACAATTCTTGTAATTGTACCAAAAGAGCCTATCTGCCAGCAAAATAGCTCATTAGAATTTATATCAGTTTGGAATAAAAGAAAATTAAAATAGACTAGTATTTTATGCACCTACAAGCACAATACAGACTCATGAAGTCATGATGAGCAGGCATTGTGTAGTTAGACTATCCTTTGTATATTACTCCTTAGCATCGGTTTGAACTTGTGACAAGTAGATGATCACAGATGACAGTTTTTATGATTATTGCCCTTAATGTAGCAGCCAGTAGGAGTTGTTTTTCATTAAGAGTCCCGTATAGATACAACATCTTAACTTACTAAAAAGATTAAATTTAACTATATTAACAATATAGGCACTGCTTCGCATGCACACTACACAGATTTATTTAGTAGATGAAAACAGAGATTTATCCCTTTAAAGGGGGTCGGAAGAGTGTTCTGCTTATGAAAATTACCTGCCAACTGGGGACAAAGTATGGCACTCCAAGCTTGATTCCAGTGCTGTTTGCAGCTAAAATGTGGCCAAGCTCATGCACCCCCAAAACAAGTGCAGTTACAAGGGCTCCAGGTAAGCCTTTGTTTAACAGCTCAACATTATCAAAGGCCGAACTGGGACATTACAGAAAACTATCATCAATCAAATGACAGAAAACCAGTCAATGTTTCCTAGGTAGTCTTCAAAATTTCACCGGACATAAAATCCACAACCTATAGTTCAAAACTTCAGCTTTAACAAGAATGAAAAAAATAATAAACAAATGATAAAAATAAGAAACTGGAGTATCCAGCTTGAGGAAGAGAGCACACAAAGGTAAAGTGGATCTGAATTCTTATTCTTTTTCCTTCAACAAGACATTTGGCTCAAGGTAATTACACGCATGTACGCGCACACATAAACAGAGATATATTGAGAAAAAACATTATGCAGATATCTGCTTCAAAAAAAATCAGCAAAAGGGAAAATATCCTAACATATTCAGATCATCATGAGTGTGCGCTATGTTCAAAAGCATATATAATGATGTACAACGAAAGAAATTGCATACAATAAATTGGCCTGCAATTCAGGAACATTCCGAAGAAGTAAGGTAGACAATGTGACCAGTCCAAAAGCACCAGCTGCGACCCACTCTGGGACAGCTGCAACAATTGACAACAAACCATCAATCATTAACGAACCATAAGTTCCAGACACTAATTAGCTCCAACAATTTCTATGAGAATTCCTGTAAAAAAGCAGGAGCTAGATAATCACCAGTTGTCTCTGGCTGCAATGTCATCCGTGGAACTACTACCGCCACAGGTTGATCATCCTCAGGATTGACTAGAAGGAAAAGCTTGTACTCATCCCCAAACTTATCCTGCAAACAGTCTGCAGATGTTAACAGAGAATCAATCAAACATTTTGAGCAGTGAAAATGAAGGAAGTATCAGAGAGAGATACCTTCATTCTCTTTGATATCTTTTCGTAACTTTTAGCAGCCTTCCCTCGCAGATTTCCTTTAAATAATACTCCAGCCTTGAGGAAGTTACACAATAATCAGATGTTAACCCACAGAGGCTACAAAGCATATATAAATACCAATCCTATGATTGGCATTTTCTCAAATCCTTTCTGAAGGAGAAGTTAAAGTCCACAATAAGCGTGTAAAATCTCCAAATCTCTCTTTGAAGTTTAGAAAGAACTTCATTACCAGGTAAAGAAACTGTAACCAGTCAGCTCACCTCATATGGATCCTGGCTTGTTACGAAAAAAGTATCAAAGCCAAAAACTTGGTTCTTGAAAATTTCAAGAGTTTCTTTTGGAATCCGGATTGATTCACCTTGCTGTGGCTGTTCACGGAATTATTAAGATAAAGATGTTAAAAGATGACATGAAAAGAGGATGCATCTTGTAGTGAAGGAACAGTAAAAGAACTTCGTAATCACCTTCACACCTGGCAGAGGTGATCCACTAGCAACTTCTACGTTATCAACATCCTGTTTCAAAGACAACCTTAGCACAATAACAGTCAACAGAGTTCATTTTCAATACGCTGCTGATCAAAATAAATGCATTGTGTATTCTCACTTCTATGATAAACAAAAGTTGGAGGAAAGAAAGACCAACTTTCAGGCAGATAAGCTCTCCTTTAAGGGACTGATAGCTACTATACAACTCGCCTATAAATGAAGGTTTGTGATGGGGGATTTCATGCTGAACCACTCTTAAACTCATGTCTAATAAACAACGCATATGGAAGTCCAGTGACTAACTTCCTAGGCCTACGGTCAGCATTTTCATGTATAACCATTGACTGTGAAACATTAAGCTACTCACTTACCAATTCTACATGCAAAAAACCGATCAATGAATTTGTCTAATTTCTTGGATAAACACAATCGAGAAACTCCAACATGTAATATGAAAGATAAAATCTTCAATTAACAGGCGGTACCTGGACACCATCTTGAGGCTTATTTTCAGCCTCATTGTTTATTTGGTTAGCAACAATAGGCTGAGAATCTAGTTGGGCCTCACTAGAATCTCCACCTTCATGTTCATGACCTTCTTTCTCCTACAAACACCAACATAAATCATAAAACCGCCAATCAAAGTTGGAAACTTTCACAGTAAAAATTGCTTCCCTACAAAACCCAACTTGAAATTTTCACCTCATCATTATTGTTATCTGATTCCTTCTCCGTCTCATTAACTCTACAACCCACTTCTCGCTTCCTCAAAACTCTAAACTCACCTCTATAACCAAAAACACAACAATCATTGTAATAATAGCAAAAAATGAAAACTTGGGTAATAAATATTAGAAAAGTTAAGGCTTACCTGGGAATGTGGTGGAGCTTTACACTGCTTGTACGACACCGTTTTGGCCAAGAACCAGAGGATGCAGAAGAAGCTAAATATGGTTGAAACCGAAGATCGCAGCAGGAGCTACACTGGGAAATGGGGACGAAATTCCCGCGAAAATTTGCGGATAAGTTCATAATGGATTGATGGGAAGCGAAAAGGTCTAATCTTGATGAGACCCAATTGCCATTGAAGCTGGGATTTAAGGAGGGTTTAATGGGTTTCGGAAGGTTTGGAAAGTTTGAAGCTTCAGAGAGTGTCTTATCCTTAGAGAAAACTTACACAGGAAATATCTGTTCTGCGGTTCCTTGGGTTAAATAGGCGCGTAATCATATCTTTTTCTATTTTTTGTCTTTTTTTTAATTGATATTGATATTTGAACCTGGGAATATTATAGGAATCAGAATCATTTATAATTACTAGCCTTCCTCCACACATGCTCTGCATGTGCAAGTAATTTTTTTTTTTCAGAAAATAAAAAAAGAAGATTGGTTATTGCAGGGAGAAGTCAGTGGGAGAGAAAAGTGGGTTGTGAGATTTATTTTGTTTATTTTTATTAATAAAAATATAATTTGTAATTGTCGTAATAGCTCTTGTGATTTAATTAATTCTCAAAGTATTTTAATCTCTTAAGGTTATTTCTGTCAAAACTTTTAATTTTGGCTAACAAAACCTCTTCTCTTAATAATAGTATAGATTTGTACAAATGGCTCGCAACCTCTTTTGATTTTATCAGGTTTGAACATGCTAATTTTCTACTTGATAAGTTAGCCTCTTTTTATCTTAGAATAGGGATTCTGATGTCTGGCATAACTGTCTCCCTTTTTTTGTGTTCACAGTATTCCATCTGGATTAGCTCAGAGGGATTGTAAAAGAAAAAGTTGGAGAAAGTGAATCCCCCCACATACCCCTAAATGATTCATTTCTCCTTACCCTTTCATTGCATTAATTACACATCAGATATAGGAATAGAAAGTTTATGAAAATCTTAAGGAGAATTTCACATATGGTCACTCAACTATAACTCATTCGACACTTTGGTCGCTCGAGTTTTAAATATGTCACTTTAGTCACTCAACTATTACATTGTCAATCACTTTAGTCACCCAATGGGCATTTTATATCACTTTGATCACTTCTCCCAATCATTCTAATACATATTACTCAATTTTTCACAATTGGGTGGACGAAAATATCATTAATATTATAGCAAATAATTTTCTTTTAATGAAAAAAATTAACGAAGTACTAAAGTGAATAACAAAGTTAAAGTTGAGTGACCAAAGTGATATATTTAAAGGCTGAGTGACCAAAGTGTCGAATAGATAAAAGTTGAGTGACTATATGTGATATTCTTCCGAAAATCTTAACTTATCTTCCTATGAGAAATACAAATGAATAATTTTTCATTCTACAATCCAAATGAAATAAAAAGGTGTTTCCACAAAAAAAACAAAAAATAAAAAAATAAAAAGATTTGTAATAATTATGTTTTTGATGAAAATTCATTGCCTAATGTGATCCTATAAACCTATGTCCCGACCGGAAGGTGATCGGTAAAAGTTTTCGTACATAAAATCAAAATTAAATTGTAGTAGTACTTTTGCAGACAAAAAGGACAGGTAAGGTGTTCCCACATATTGTAACTAGTTTGCAATCACATGCTCTATATGTGTATGAAAAATTTTTGTTGTTAAAAAAAAAAGGGTAGTTATTGCAGAAGAAATAGATTCAATGGTGGTCATTGCATAAAGAAAATAGTGAGAGAAAAAAGTGGGGATTATGAGATAATTTCTTTTTTATTTTTTTAATAAAAATCAACTTTATAATTGTCATAATTACCCATGTGATTTAATTTATTCTCAAAGTTTTTTAATCTTTTAGGATTAAATCTGTCAAAGATTTCAATTTTGACGGTAGGAGAGGGCACAAAAGAAACACCTAACCTATTCTCGTCCGGCGGCTCCCCTACGCCGACACTGGCCTCTGGCCACGTCGGTGTGAGGCGAGTGTGGCCGGACGGGTAGATTTTCTTTCTGGGCTGGTTGGCTTCCTAGAAGTCGGCTTCAATGGATGCATCTGAGGGATCGTTGATGATTGCGACAGATGAAGCGGTTCTCTTTCTCACTGAGGTGGCTTTGCAATTGAGGAGCACGGGTAGGCGGGCAGGTTCGACGCTGGCATTAACCGGCATGGCGAGCAGTGGTCGAGTCAACGACGGTCGTACGTGTCCAGACAGACAGAACCTCCTCCTCGCTTATGTCGGGTGTGGTGGTACGCCGGTGGAGGTGCAGTGGTGTCTGCGACAGACGATGGCCTGATGTAGGCGAGGCTCCGATTCATGTGGTGGTGGTGGGTGTAGCGGCCTGCTGAGAGTTTTTGGTGTTTGGTTTCTTTATTTGGTTTTCATCAATAAATTTTTTGTAGGTTTTTTAGTTTTAGCTGTTGGGTCGCACTGCAATTTTTGATATAGACAATCTTCTCTTCGCCGGTCAAGAGGTCGTTCCTGTTCTGGAGTTGGGTCAACAATGGTGGCGAAATGGTCTGGCTATAGACAATCATCCTTGGCCTTCTAGTGGGTCCTTCCTGTCTGTGATCGGGTTGAAAGCGATGGCGATTTGGAGCAGTGGTGGATGGATGGTGTTGACAAGAGGGTGGTGATGGTGTTGAGTTTTTTAGTCCCAGGTCTGATTGTCTGGCAACCTTTTTGGTCGGGTTTAGGTCACAATGAGTGTTGGCTTGATCAATCAAACGTTGATCAGAAGGACTCTGGTGGGTGTGTTTAGTGTCGACACAAGTAAGTTGTCTAGTTTAGAGTTCTTACTGGCTGGACGAGAGGTGAGATGTCAAGGATTCACTGCTTTTGTCTGTCATACTGATTTGTCTTTGCCTTTTGTTGTAGTGCAAGTTAAGTCTGTAGTTGAGTCGGGGCCTTGTTGGCTCCGATAGTTTGTCATTTTGGAGTTTCAGTATGAAATCCAATGGCCATTTCTGTGTATGAGATGATGCCAAAACTCATTGTATCCAGTTCATTATTAATGAAGTTTCTTCTTGATTAAAAACAAAATTTTCAATTTTGACTAAGAAAACCTCTTCTCTTAATAATAGTATAAATAATAATTTTACTGATAAAAAATCCTCACCAATGGTGTTTCCACATAAAAATTCTGGAAGAACAACAAAGTTGAAACGATAAGGAAATTTCCAAACCACCCACAAACTTAAACCACATTCTACATGATCCAAAAGCTTATAATTTTGGTTATCAATTCTCTTCTCTAAAGTTTTGCACCAGTTCGCAGAAGCAAACATCAATTGTGCATCTATATCTGCCACCAAAAGAAGATCTGAATATCTAATTGACCTAGTTTCTGTGTCACCAAATCTGAGGTTTTACATACAAAGATTACATTCCTATAGAACGGTTAAAAGCTTGATAGGGTGAAAAAGAAAATGATTGAGCTTCACATATTCTCAGGCTTCACATCCCACCTTCTCTTGCGCTTTCTCTTACCAGAATCAACAGTCAGAATGAACATTTTCCGCAACACTTCTGGCAATGGAGCCTCTGTTTGTTCCACAAAATCATCATCATCACAACCAACCCAACCATGGTATGGTCTACGCCTCCTGGCTGGAAGAGTATCAACTTCTTGTACAGAGTGGGTAACAGGAGTACCTTGCTGGCCTTGTATTTCTCCTTCAGTAGGTAGGAGAAAGTTATCAGCATCTACAAAATAAGTGAACATTCATAATCTAATGGAACTGAAATTATAGGAGCATTGAAATTATTTAAAAAATGTCTGAACTAGCAATTGCAAAACAGGTGAATACTAGGGAGACTTCAAATTCTTCTTTGCATTATTGGAAAGCAGAAAATTTTGCTATGACTAGAATGCGACACAGTTAACAGGCTTAGCAAATCGTTTCTCTCTGGGAATGTATAGGTTCAACTATGCAGAGAATCTATTGGAATGGGATAAAACTAGCATCATCTTTGTAGCCTCTGCCACTATCTATGCTCATAGCAAGATGGACCGCTATACTAATGGACTTCAAGAGGGGAATAATACTAGATCTAGTTATGCTGAAATAAAAAAGTAAGAAGTTCAGGAATAGCTCTGATACTACAGTTAGAAACATATATAAAGTTCTAGAAATATTTAGAAAATTTTACCAGGCAATTGAGTGGGCGATGCAGTGGTCAAAGGTTCGTTATGTGATGAGGAATCCAGATCATCCTTGCTCTGTAATGTTCTGCTCACAGTCTCAATGTTTGAGCATGGAAGAAAAACCTTGGTTGAGGAGGAGGGTATAGGTCCTGATGTTTCAACCTCACTTCCACCACTTGGATCATTTTCTACAGAAGCAACCTAGGAAAATAAAAAATAACAAAGTAAGATAAATGCCAGCAATGTTATAAATGGTAACATACTGTTTGCATTGAAGGTAAAATAACCTTGCTTGAGGAAGGTCCAGCTCCTGATGATTCAGCATCATTTACACCTCTTGCATCAGTTTGTGGAGACACATACTTGAAAAGTGAAAAATAAAGTAAAGTAAGGTAAACATATGTAATGCTGTCATGGTAACACTAAAGGTATAATTACCTTGATTATGGATAGTCCAGCTCCTGAAGTTTCAGTATCATTTACACCTCTTGCATCAGTTTGTAAAGATACATACTTGAAAAGTGAAAATGAAGTAAAATAAGTACGCTAAACGTATGTAATGCTATCAATGGGTAATCTATTACATAACATTAAAGGTATAATAGTAACCTTGCTTAATAGTCCAGCTACTGAAGTTTCAGCGTCATTTCCACAGGTTGATTTTTTCGGAGAAGCATTCTGGGAAAGTGAAAAGTTAAATTAAGCTAACTGTAGGCAATGATATCCATGGTGATATATCATTCACATCAAAGGTAGAATGACCTTGCTCGAGGAGGGTCCAGCTCCTGCAGTTTCAGCATCTTTTCCACCTTTTGATTTTTCCGGAGAAGCATTCTTGTAGACCAAAAATAAGATATAAAGTAAGCTAAATGTGGAAAATGCAACAGAATCTGCAACACATGTATACAACAGAATATGCAACACGAGTATGCAATACTGCAGGAAAGAAACATTTGGAAAATTCTTCTGAAATCAATTACCAATAGTGTAAACTGCAAAGACAATACAAAGAAACACAGAGTATACACACAACCATGGTACAGATGAAAAAGAGTCTTGAGTATATGTTCATAGCTTTTGCAATAGGTAATTAAGGGCAGAGCAATATACTGAATGCAGTTTTAACATCTAGTCCTGATGTTTCCTTTGATTTTATAACATATCAATCTATTTACAGTGGACAAAATGCCGTGTTTTCCTACCGAACAAAAGAAGCTGCAGCTTTGTACTCTAAAACATCAATAGGGTAAACAAAAGAGATCCAAACAATCATGGAACTATTTGCTTTGATGGCTTTATATATCCACTCATAGAAGCCACACAAGCTAGTAAAAGTACAATGGAGGCACTCAACCATGCAAGATCCTCGTCAAAATTTCAATTCACAAGAATCTAACAGCTACAATCCCTCAAGAATCTTGCTTGAGATGAAAAAATTGGTACTTTTTAATGAGAACACTAAAGTAAGCACAGACAAATGGGCCTTCTTTTTTACATCAATGAGAAACCACTAAACAACACAGGGAAAGGCAAACCCACAACACAGAAACACATCAAGTCAAATCCATCAAATTTTTTAGAGATGCCAAACAACAAAGATCCCATCTTTTTAGTTATTCACTTCAGACAAGCATTAAACGACATTACCCCATTTTCATCACCATCTGTTTGCTCCTCCAGAAGGGCTTCAAGTAGAACACTGTAAGAACCTTCTTCAATAAAACGCCAGCCCTCTTCTCCATAAAGGTCTTTCTGAAACCAAAACCCTTCTCACATGTCAAACCAAACCCCAAAGCAATTTGCTTTCACAAAACAAAATGAGAGGGGATCAATTCTCAAACACAAAAAATAAAAAGCACCCACTTTTAGTAACCGGTTCACCTTCTGACGGACCAGTTTGGGCTCGAAACCCATGTCCGCCATGGCCTCAACGGCGGCAGCCATACGAGAAGTCTTCAAACAAAGAAGAAGCATTAAACAAAAGACTCGGAAAATGCAGGAACAACTGAGAAAAATTTGACAAGAGACAAAAGGCAATACCTTGGGTGGTCCACCTCGACCTCTTCTTGGAGCCATTGTGAAGCTCAAGCTCAGAGTCACTCTGAAACCTGAAGAACAGAGAGAACCAGAAATGAATAAGCAAAAAGGCTTTACTTTTTCTTGAGGTTTTGAGTCGTTTCAGAATGCGCCAATGAGATGGTGACCGTACTCTTTGTTCTTGTTAATCGGAGCAAAAAAAACATTTGTATAGTTAATAGTCTTGCGAAAATTAAATTCCAATTTCTGATTGCTGGTTTCAACTCTCAAGGTACATGAATTATAAATTAAGAGGGTGTGGTTGATCAGTTGATGGGCTTGATTCATGATTCAAATTTTTTCGCTACTTTTATTTTGTGGTGATATCACTATCCTATTAAAACTTGACACGTCATATAAAATTAATTGAATACTTAAAATATAATTTTTTAATAAAATATCATGAAAACTATATTTATGTAATTTTGTATTGAGTGGTGGTATCACCACCAAAGTATTGGTGGCTTGATTCATGATTCAAATTTGTCCACTACTTTTATTTTGTGGTGATATCACTACCCTATTAAAACTTGACACGTCATATAGAATTAATTGAATACTTAAAATATAATTTTTTAATAAAATATCATGAAAACCATAATTATGTTTTATAACACGCGGCAATTTTGTATTGAGTGGTGGTATCACCACCAAAGTATTGGTGGTGAACAAATTTGAATCCCTTGATACATAGTATGTTTTTGAGTTTTAACTAATTCTTGTTTTTTTCAAAGAATCTTTGATTTTTCATATTCCAAGTTACACCACAACATTAATCTCAATTCATCACATGAATATAGATCAAAACATTTTTTTTTGTTCATAATTTTTTGAATAAGGGAACTATCTTCATATAATAGAAAGACTCAAAGAGTCTATTACAATCGTATTGTAATAGATCCAGAAAAGTTCTAGGAGTATTAACAAATGATTTGAAATTTGTGTTAGCCTCAAGCCAGAGTGGCCATTACATACCCTTCCGCTATCACCTAAGGGCATCTCCAACAGACTAGCTATTTCAACAAAAAGTTATAAATTTGGCTAATTAGAAATAGTTTAGCACTCCAGCAGAATAGCTATATGAAAGTCAAATTTGGCTTTTGCTAAAATCTCTAGCTAAATTTAGCTAATGAGGAGAGAGAAAATAACAAAAAGCGAAACACTCCACGTTTAATTTTTTTAGTTTAGCTAACACTGCTGGAGGAAAAGCTATAAATTTACTACCTAAATTTAACTTTTAGATGATTTAGCTAAAAAAATAGCTTTTACTGTTGGAGACGCTCTAAGGATAAGACTAGGGCTGGGCGTTTTCACCCGAGAGACCGAGAAACCTGGTCGATCCGGACCGAAACGGACAATTCGGGTCGGTTTTGAAAGCAGATTTCCTCGGTTCGAGCTAACCGAATCGATTACAAGGTTCCTCGAGTCAGTCTAGGTTTCCATATTTCCAGGCCCGATTGGACCAGTTAGTTGTACATGTCTACGTGTCAAATGTTAATTGGTTCTCATATAAGCCTATAGAGCATACCATAAACTCACTTGCAGGCAATCACCCAATAATCCCAATTTCATTTCGAGTCTTCGACAGTTCGACCTAATCACCTAAAGTCCTAAATACCAGTCCAAGTCGTCCTCTTCAGTTCGACCTAATCCCACTTTCCTTCTGTTCTTCACTTCTTCACCCATCGATTAGGGCTGGGCTCTGTGTCTCGATCAATCACCCATTCACCCATGGATTCCTCCACTGGAAACACAAAACAAACCCATTCCGAACCCAATTCAAATTCCGATTCGAGTCCAGCAAACTCCAATTCCAAGTCCGATCCTGACACCGAAGTTGCTGAGAATGTTGTCGTCCCTGCAACCGCAAGTACTGGTACTCCATCTTCTGCTGGAACTCCATCTACGATCTTGCATAGTTTAGCTCAGTTTGCAATCTTGCATAGTTTGGCAGTTTACTAGTTGCTGCTTTGCTTCAATTTGGATAGTTTGGAATTTTAAATGGCAGTTTGCTACTTTGCTCACTTGCTGCTTTGCTTTAGTTTGGACAGTTTGTTAACTTTATTATTTGGAATTTTGGATAGCTTCATTTTGCAAGGATCAAGGATGTGCTTTTGCTTCAGTTTGCACTTTGTACTTTGTAGTTTGTAATTTGGATAGCTTCAGTTTACAAGGATGTGCTTTTTCTTGAGTTTGTAGTTTGCAATCTGTGAATCAATGAATCTGGAAAAACAGGTTTCTTGGCCCGGAAAACAGATAGACTGAACCGATAGTGTTTGGGTCAGTTTCTAATCGGTTCTGACATGCAAAAAAAACCGATCCGGACCGAATCGATAGTATCGGTTTCGGACTCGGTTTCCATCTTTTTCTGACCGAACCGATCCGAACCCAGCCCTAAAGAAGACAAGAAGATGTGGTAGTACCCACAATGGTATATAGAGATAGGTCAACTCATTGAACAACCAGTGCTCCGCCAATACTAAATAGCTTGAATCCTTTTTTAGTACTACTCCAGAAGATTCGCTAGTACCAAAAATATTAAGGTAAACATATTTTGCTAGATCGACACCACCCGGATCCCATATTCGAAATCCTAGAGAAAGGAATCCATCAAATTGACCCATGAAAGAGCCTAGGTCCAGCTTTGAGCCCACCGTTGAGCCCACCTCCAGGCCCTTAGCCTTGGGCTCCAACTCTCTTTGGGCTCCCAATCTGATATGGGCCCCAAAAGTGATTTTGGCACCCAACAAGAACTAGGCACCACGGCCTTTCCGTCACCGGCGTTTGTCCCGATCGCGACCACCATCGCCGGCACGCGACTAGCAGACCACTCCAACGAGCTAGCAGATCAAAGCTCGTCTCTGGCCGGATCCACTTTCCAGACCATCACCAACCTCCTCACCTTCATTCGACCAACAAATCAGTGGTCAATGATGCTCTCCAAAACATCCCTAGATCGGGGCGCCGATAGGATCGTCACTCCAACTGGGCGGTAGGCCTCCATCTTCACACCACGGGGTGCTTTGGTCAGCGCCATCCCCTCTACAAGGTCTGCCGCCACTCTTCTCCAAGTACAAAGGCCATGGTTGTACCCCGATCGGATCACCTGAATCTCCTCCTTCAATCGCTTCCTGCCTGGCCTGGATAGAATCTGATCTTCCGCCATCTTGCTCGAGAGAGCAGCGGTACCCCCATACTTGGTTCCGAACTCATTTTGACAATTTTCAATGGAGAGAATAATCAAATGAAAATTCGTCAAACAAATTCGTCGTTGGATTGCAGCGACGAGGCAGCGAGGGGCAGAGAGGGCCGATCTGCGTGGTGTTGGCATTGTGCACCATTGATAGAGTCCCCGGCCATGGTGGCTAGGGTTTAGCAAAGATAGGGAGAAGCGGAGAGCCATGGCCAACATTTTTTCTTGTTCATAATTGAAAAGTAGTGAATTTGATTAAAAAACACACAAATTTTGAAAGAAAAAAAAAACAATCGGAAATGATATACTTAAATTGAAGAATTGTAAGAAAAATATTTAGTACCTAAATGGTGTTTCTGATTCTTGACATGCCCAAGTGTGCGATGAAAGTCATCAAGGAGTCTTGAAGACTGAGACGGCGTGTAAGTTTGTGAGTTAAGGTTGACGAGTGTTTAAATACGTGGATGTTTTGCAACTTTTTCTTGTCTTGATAAATTTCAAACGATGTCGTTTTGAACAGTTCATCATGTTAAAAAAGACATCGTTTTGCATTCATTATTTGCCCAATACCTTATTAAATTAGTTTTTCACAATTCTTCTACATGCATTACTTGAGCAACACATAGAATTACAATTTTGCCTTTATTGCTTAACATATATGAGTATCTTCATTTAATTTTTATATATGTTTTTTTTAAGTCTATAAATATGATATGAACAAAACTCGATACTGTATATATAAATTTAAGGATAGAACTAGTGAATCTATGTTTGGATGTTAATGTAGGTATTTTAGTCATGGCATGGCATGGTATATGTAACTAGTGTCACACTGTCACTGATGTACACTGTTAAGTCTCACTACACATCACATGAGGCCACCGTAATCCATTCATATTTGGTGAAGTCTAACCTATAAAAAGGACAAGCGTGAAGATTTGATTGAGAAATGAAACCAACATCAGCCAATAAAAGAAGATAAAATCGATTTTAATTCGAGTTTATGTAGGAGCCGATTTGTAAAACAGTGAACTACAAAGATTTTTTTTTTTTTTTATCAAGAGGAAACTTCATTAATAATAAACTAGTTACAATGATTTTGGGCAACATTACATAGAAATGACCACTAGACTTCACACTGGAACTCTAAAATGACTGACTGAAGGAGCCAACGAGGCTCCGACTAAAAGAAAACTTGCACAACAACTAAATGACAAGGACAACATGCGCAGAAGCAGTGAAGCTTTGACACTCAACTTTGTCAACATTAACTCGCCAACCAGAGTCCACCCGCCCTGCATTCGATCGACCAAGCCTACACTCGTTGTGATTCGAACCCAACCAAATTGAATAGCTGGACCGTTAGACCTGGGACTAAAGTAAACCCAACACCATCACCACCTTAATGTCAACACCGTCAATCCACTACTGCTCCAAATCGCCATCACCTCTTACCCGAAACCAGACATGAACTACCCACTAGAAGGCCAAGGGTGATTGTCTAGCTAGACATTTTCGTTATCGCTGCTGACCCAACTCCAGAACAGAAACGACCCACTAGACTACCAAAGAGAAAATTGTCCCCGTCACAACCTGCAGTGCGTCCTAACCAAACCTTGATATTGACTTATTACCAACAAAACAAAACAAAAATAACATTAAGTTCTAAAACACTAGTAACAACGGCCCACCAACAAGGGCCCAACAACGTAGACCCGACCCAGCTGCAGCTCCATCTACCCCACTCTAATCGCTAGCCATCTCTCCTGCCCTCCATCTTCCCGGTAAGCATTCCTTACCACTGCCGACCATCGAAGCCCGACTCAAACCCAGCACTGCCACCCCCGAACTGCAACCGTCTCCGCCACACGACCGCCTAAGCCGGATTGTCTCTGCCATCGCCCCATCATATCCCTCATGCGAGCGAGGAACACCATACCACCTCAACTCACTGACAAACCCCACAATCTCCCCAACTAGCACGAGATCGCGCCGATCTATGACCACACGGCCTCACACGGACTAAAAAAGAATCGACAGAGCCCGTCCGACGACAGCGCCGTACGGGACCGTCGCCGGACAGGGAAGGAGAGCTTTTATTTTCCTAAACCCTAGCAGAGCTTTTCTTTCTCCCCCGTTGTTTGAAGTAATCTGAACATGATAAACTGCAAGTGATTTTTTTTTTCTCTCTTGTTAAATAATGACATATTATGTTGTAAGATTATTCTAAAGGACTTTGAAAGTTTTTTTTTTTTTTTTTTGAAGCAAGAAAATAAAATTATAGAGAAAATCCTCTGGAACAACCAGAGTTTACAACGTAAGGACTCCGAAAGTATTAGTTATAGATAATTGATTTAAGAAACGAATTTTGCTTGTGCATCGTTGGTCACTAAAGCTAGACTCGACTATGGCACCTTCTCGCCTTGTTTCTATTGAGATGACATAGGTACCAAGGATATCTTGGTTAGAGTAACTTTCTTGGATTAGAGCATGCTTCATGATTTAATTAGTCATAGTAACCGGGCTCCTTGTATACAATATGGGGATGAAGCTCCTCTTAGTTCTTACAAATTCAGTTTTCTGTTCAAATTTCAGGTCCAGTCTATACATACGCCACACTTTCTCGGTAAAACCAAACCGCAAAAGTACAAGCATGAACTGGTATTGTTCATCACTCATCATCACAATACGTTTTTCAGTTTTTGGATTTAGGAACATGGTCTTGGTTGGTAAAGTGTGAATCATAGAGAGCACAGAAGCATTGACCAACAAAAAAAAGAGAGCACAGAACTTGTGACCAAAAGTAAAAAAAGACGGGAGCTTTCAAAATTTGTAGCCCCATGACACCATCCATCTTATATTGAAACCCATAATAACCATTGATCCTTTATCATGATTACTTGAAAGAGAACACATACAAGAACAGCTTGACTGAACTCTAAAAGAAACCTTACCATTCACATTTCACAAAAGAGAACCACTTTTTATAATTGAAGGCTACACAAAAGCTGAGGCAAATCATCACACAATGTACTAAATGACGATGAGAACTGAGCTTAGTGATGCAATGGATGTGGTGGTGTAGCAGCTGAGACTCGCGGTGGACACTGGTAACACTTGGCAAACAGCCCAAAAGTGTCGACTTGCTTGATGAAGTTGGTCATGCTAGCCCATCCTCCGAATCCAAACCCGACTATCAACACCCACACCACTATAAATGCATTCACCACGTACATTCCAGTCCAGCTAGGAAGGAAGAAGGGAAGCTTCTCTGCCGCATTCTGCATACACAAATCAAAGTTACACAGTTAAGGCTTGTTTGATACTGCGTACAATTCAATGGAGTGGACTAAACTGTACTAATTTACCTTTCGAGCAGAGGCAGATCGGTAAGTGAGCATATGAGCTAAAGAGGGTATAATGTAAACAGTGAAGCTGACCAAAAGAGCTCCAACAGCGGAGTTAATGGGACCGAAGAAAGGAAATATGATGGCCAAGAACCATATGGGAATCACCACCGGCAACCTAGCAAGTGCTCTTAGACAAATGCTCTTCGTGTCATGCATTCCTATTACTTTCTCCCACACGAAATACAATGGCGTACAAGCAAACCCAAAAGTGATGAACTGCATGCATACACCAACCACATGGTGGATCCAAATACATCAACATACATATACGAATAGAGAAATCCTCTAATGCTAGACAATGTGACATGTTATGTTCCAAAGTCTATATGTTTGAAATGCCTAAGAAAGCAACAATTTTAGGTTAGGCATGGGATAAGTTGATTGCTACTTAATTTCAAGAAATTAGTTGCATGTATATTATATATGGATGATGATCACCTGGTGAATGAGCATCAGCGAAACCCCTGCGTCACGCCACCTAGTCCGGGGAAGGAGCGAGAAGGCGTTTGAGTGATCGAGGAGTTGGTCACCAAAGGCCCAGTAGACAGCAGTAGCAGATGGAAGGGTTAGGGTGAATACATAGAGGGTTGCAAACAGATAAACGTACTTGAACTTCTGAGGCTTCCACATTGCATGCATGATCTCCCTGGAAAAGTATACCATAAAAAATTTCATAGATGTAATAGCCATATGATGACAAACTGTAAGTCTATAACCTCTGTATTTCTTCAAAAGCTACCGAAAAGATTCAACTTTACGATTCAACTTTAGGATTAGAACATTAAGGTGTGTTAGTGACTCAAAGTCAATATGATCCATATGACAAATGTAGAATATTTAAATATGTACCACAAGGTCCACAATCACCATAGTATTCCAGCTATTATATTCTTTTTTTTGTTTTTGGTAAGCAGCTATTATATTCTTTCATTCACATTATATATGATATCTCATTTTCATTTTCCTCTCATCATATTCTCTTCTGCACAGTTGCACCAAGTCACCAACCCATTAATGGCAAGCAAAAGCTGTATCTTAAAAGCAACTGTGTTAAAAATAAAAATAAAAACCCACCATCTTGAAAAGAGACCAGAAAACACAGAGGGAACATCATGATTATTATCTCAACTAAGAAAATTTAAAGTACACAAAGTTAAGCTAAACACTCACACAGTGACGGCGTGCCCGCCGAAAGTGTATAGTATATTGGTGGCGCCAGTGAAGTACAAAACCAACTTATCTGGTCCTGAGTGTGTTACACCCTCAACCTGTGAAACACATTTAACTCGAATCAATGGAGGAAACAGAACACAAAAACCCATCGGGAACGATTCGGATCGTTTGATTAGATCACCTGGCCATGAATGAGGGCCGCAATGGTCATATACCAAGCAGTGTAGGTGGTCATTCCAAGACCAAGGAAAGACCAAATTCTGTAGTTGTGGAATGAGGGTATGAACACAGTGGTGGCACAACAAGCTCCAAATATGTATGTCCATGTCCTCTTGTCCAGATGGTCATTTATATAGTAGATATTACTGTGTAATTATAGAAACAAAAATTAGTGCATTAAAAAAGGGGTAAAATCTTTTGTGGTCCATTGTGTTTTGGTCAATTCCATGCATGTGTTACCAACTTGGCCTTTTTTATCATTGTGTTTTTCGAACTTTTTCAATCTTAGCTACCGCCAAAATTCCGTCAATTTGTAGCTAGAATCACTGAACCAAAAACCATGTTCAGTTTCAGAAAGCTGTGGGGGGATATGACGGAATTTGGCTCCGGTGACCAAGATTGATGACTTCCTCGGAAATGCAACGACCAAAAAGAATCAATTTGAAAAAAAAAAGGAATTGAAATTGAAATTAGACCAAAACACAGGGACTGAAAATGAATTTAATCCTTGAGCAAACCCGAAAGCAAACCCCATTTCCTTTTTACCTCTAGATTAAAATGAGGATAAAAGAATTGTGTTAAATTTACAGACCTTGCACAACCTATGAGCTGAATGACAGATCCACAGAGGAGGAAAGTACAGTTGAAGGCTAAACCAATTGCTTTCCAGTATGGACCCAACAAACCATCTAGCACTTCAAACCACTGCAAACAATTTTCAAAGTAAAACAAAGAGTGAATCAAAAATGGTTTTAGGCCTCTTGGAATTGTGATAAAGTTGATATTTTGTTTTGGCTATATTGGAAGAATACTAACCTGGATGACATGATTCTTGAAGTTAACATTTTCCTTCTCCTTTCGGCTTCGGTACTCAACATACAGAATACTAATGAGATAAGCAGTCCAGCTCCCCAAAATGCCATAAAACACTTGAAATATGATGCCTGAAAGCATACCAAGTTGAGAGAAGGAGTATGGCAGTGTCAGCAGAACTTGAGCAACCTGCAAAAACAATCAAAACCCAATAGTCAGAATCGAAAAGGGTACTCAAAAAGCAGAAATTCCGAGTTGGGTTTTTGTTTAAAGTTTCTTACTTGATTTGATGCACAGCTGAACCAGGCATCATAAACAGAGCCACCATGCCAGAGAAAGTTGCTGAGGCTGAAACCAGTTTGATGGTGATCTGGGATTTCTTCGTCTCTGTCTTCATGATCAATGCTCTGGCTCACTATGGCCTCCTCTGCTTGCTTCTGAGGTAACATTTCTACAGACAAAATCGACCTGAAAAAGATGCACACAACCGGTTTGGTTTAAATCCCCCAGAGAACTAAACCAAAACGTAAATAAGAGTGAAAAGCCATGGTCTTTTGCTTACGAAGAAGAGAATGGGGGGTTGTTTCACCTTGTTTAGAAAGTTTGATCTGGTATTTATAATGTAGAAAGCCTGAGAGCTTTTCAAGGTTGCTTTCTGTAACTCCCAAATACCATTTGCCAGTAAAAAACAGAGAGACTGGTTTATCTCGTTTAACCTGTGAAACAAAGAAACCAGAGCAGTCCGTTACTTTCTTTTGTTTTCCTGCAGAGAGTATTATTGAACTTTCAAGTTCCAAGAATTTACGTTACAGAGAGACTTAAATATAAACTTGTAAGTAGAAAGACTTGTCTGAGTTGTCTCAGACGCAGCCAAACATTGAATGCTGGCTTTTTTGTGTGAGAATTGAATTAGCAACAAAATCTGGGGTAGTGTCAAAGAAGATACTCACAGGTAAAAAGGTGTATCCGCCTCTTAAAGACTTCGAGGTGAAAAGGAGGGATGAAATAAAAGCTTCGAGGGGTTTGGTTTTCTTGGGGAGATTGATTCCTGTGATTTGAGAGGGTATAGAGATCTGACAGAAAAGGAGGAGAAGTAGAGCACTAATGCTGAATATAATAGACTATCTCCCTTCTCTGTCTCTGTGTTTCTGTTAAACTGATGCAGAGATTTTAGATAGCTTCTGTCAGTGTACTTGGCTCTCTATTCTCTCTCCACTTTCTGTGTGGCATGAATGATGGAGCACTTTTATAATGGCTGAATCCTGAATGGGATTGTAGAGATGAAGCTTAGCAAAAAAGCTCTCAAAGAAGATTCAATGTCACCAACCAAGCCAATTCGATTACTGTTTTAACTTTTAAGTTTAAACCAAAAAAGAAAAATTTATCATATTACTGTTTGGTCTGTTGTGTTGTAAATGCGTTTAAAAATGGAAGGAAATAGGAGGAAAACGTTTTTTTTTTTTGGGGGTGCAAAATAGGAGGAAAAGTATAATTAAATAGGGGAAAATTGAGACGTGTACAATTCAATAATGTGTCTTATTGGTTCATTATTAAAAAAAGAAAAATATCTTGTGCATTTTATTACATGGATTCTGTATGTAAAACATGATTTAGCGAATTGAACCAACAAAAAAAGAAAAATATCATGTGCATTTTATCATTACCTGCCATATTAATCGAGATGAATGGCTTGCTCACGGAATTCATATTGGAGGCCTCCGAGCAATACGGAGCGACCTCAAGAGCGAAACTTAGAGTTTCGTGTAGCGGAGGCGACCATGCTGTATCCAGACCAGATAGCAGTGAGGCGGCGATGGTAGGGAGACGGCGGTGTAGTCCCTTGGTCTACGACGTAAGGTGCTTTGGTGTTCGATAGCCCACTTTTAGGCAGTAAGGCTCCAGTTCGTAGCAACATTCGGCTGAGGTGATAGAGGGTGCGGGTCTAAGTGTTGTGGTCTCGTCAATCGCAGCAGCAGTAGAGGCAGCGATTTTTCATCGGTGTTTGAAGCGTCTTAGAAAGGCGGAGGTTTGCGTCTTGAGGGAGGCAGTCTGATCGTGATCTTTTGAGTCCAAGTCGGTGTTTAGGGGCTTCTCTTAAAGACCAGCGATGGTGAAGGATAGTGGTCGACCGCTAGATTGTTGACGGCTGGAGGCTCCCTCGAGGGCCGGCGTTGCATCTCGATCTTAGGGGATGTGGGTGGATGTTGGGCTATGGGCCAATGGGCCGCTGCCTGCCTGGATTGCAGTAATGCAATCTAGCTGCACTAACCCACTATCTGTCTTTTCCTTTTGGATCGGGCTTGGTGTGGGCCTTTGGAGAGTGATGTAGGCCTATGCTATTTTTGATTGAAGCTGTCTTTGTTTTGGGTGTTGCGATGTACACCCTTGAGGTCTTTAGGCGTCAAAGTTCCAAGGCAGTGCTTTGATTGAAGATTGTGTAGGCGTAGCTTGTTTTTTCTTTTTTCAAATAAGTGAGCTCTGCTCCATTTAGGCCTCGTTTGTTTCGCATATTTGAGGACTTGGGAAAGGAAACTTATTCCTTTCCTTTGTTTGGTAACCACAAAGTCCGGAAATGCTTTCCTGACATAGGGGAAAGTTGGGGGTAAACTCATTTCACTCAAACTTCATGCGATTGAGTTTCCCATCCCATTTCCCAGCATTAATTGCAATAATTTTGGACAATAATACCCTAGCATTAATTGCTCGAGTATCCTTGGTAGTGTTAAAAATTCATTCCAGGTTGTTTTGTATTTTAAAATAGAAGAGTATTATTGAAACATTGATATATTTTTACTTTCCTTTCCTGCACCAACCAAACATCGGAAGGGAAATCAAATGATCTTTCCTGGATGCTTTCCCTACTTTACCAAATACAGGAAAGGAAATCTAACAGGAACTTTAGTTTCCATTCCCCACGGAAAAGACAAGGGAATCGATTTCCCTTTCGTGAACCAAACGAGGCTTTAGGGTTAGGGAGGTTCTTTTTTTTCCTTCCAGTTCCTTTAGGCTTTTAGGTTTTTGGTTAGGAGTGTTTGGCTGCTCTGATAGTCAATATTGTGCTTGTACTTGTATTATGAGTAGTTTCTCTTAAACCCTTTAACTTGACGCAGTGATGTCGTTATTTAATGGAACATGATTCTGTTCCCCTAAAAAAAAATCGAGATGGATGACTTTCTTTTCCGCTTCTCTACTAACCCTTTTTCCTTTTTATCCCTTTCAAAATTTTATTTTTATTCTATTACTATTTCAGAATGAAAACATCAAAAATATTGATGAAAAAAAAAAGTTAAAATAAAATTTCATTAGCCCTTTAAATTTATTTTTTCGATAGAAAATCTAAATGAAATATCATTTGAGTTTTATCTCCAGTAAAGTGAGATAAGAAATTCTATTCCAATTGCAAGGTGATTATGATAAATGATCATACTAGGTTCAAATTCTATTCCAAGCAAACAACAAGATCAGTAAATCTCTAATTAACCCCAACTGCAAGGTGATTATGATAATTGATCTTAACTCTTAAGACATCTCTAAATATTGCTTATCAAGTCACTATCTCTATAATTAACAAATGGGTAAGACCTATTGAAGCCTATCTATGTATGTCAATTCTGGAGCCCTTTGATGACTAAGGACTCCTTTACACATGCTGAAAGAGTGATGATGACAAGTTATTAGTTAGAACCTACCTATAGTTTCATTAATACTCAATGTCCCATTTAATTCAGTAATTTGCTTGTCTCAGTAATTCATTAGTGTAAATACATGTGCCTACAAGCAGTCTAATATATTGGGAAAATGGGAAGTATGCATCAGATTGACCAGAAGAAAAATTCAATAAAGTTCACACCATAAAAATTATACTTGGCATTGGTAGTCCACACAATACATGTATATATTAGGATTAACTACACTTTCTATCTTATGCAAAAATTTAAGTGATCTAAAACAGTGAAATCTAACATTTTGACTGAATTGTGAAATTGAAACTGTGACTGTAGTGTTAAAGATTATTTTATGTCAACAACTTAATATGTATGACCAGTTGTTTACCAGAAATATTGATAGGTATCCTGCCTACCAAGAGAAGAAAAAAATGGTTTGTGGGTCATGACAAATTAAAATACAAAATTTCATTAAAGAGCGTTTCTCCGTGATAGAAGTTCACGAGGGAAAATGAGATTTTCATGAAATTAATATTGAGCCCTTAGCCAAGCACGAATACCTAGGTTTGAGAGAATATTTTAATATTTAGTTGACATATATATATATATATATATTGAATGCAATTTAAAATATTCATAATTATAATTTCGCTAAACATTAAACATCGCTGTTATTTTTTTAGAGATTAAAATAATCTACCGTGTACTTATACTGTTGGTGCATACAATACTCTCCAATTTTATTTTATCTAAAGTAATTAATAAATACTAACACTTTACTAAATTTTGAAATTGAAGTGTGACAGTAACGTTGATGATTAGTTTAAATCAACAACTTAGTATGTATGCCTAGTAGTTTATAGAACAACTTGGTAGTATGTATTCAGACTACCAACTACCAAGAAAAAGAGATGGTTGCTTCGTCATGACTAATTAACTTTAAAGCTCCATTAAAGAGCGTATTCACATCCTTTGATTCATGTAGAACAATTCCAATTTTTGTCTCTCTCGTTTTCTCTCTCAAACTAGGGTTTCCCCGTCAAAACTCTTCCTCGTCTGTCGGTGCGGGCCTCTGGCCTCGTTGGCGTGTGCAGTCGGACGGGCTCTGGCCTTCGTGTTGATGTTTCTCCCAGATGGAAAGGATGCTAGTGGTCGAGTTTGAGCCGCTGTTGAGACTGAACCACTCAATCCCGATCGAGTCTGATTGGATCTCAGGTTGAGTGGGTTGGATGGCCGGGTAGGCAGTGGTGCTTGGCAAGGGATGGATGGGGACAGGCCGGTTGGAGGGTGGAGATGGAGGTTTAGCGTTGTTGCAGCTATGGTGTCGAGCTGTGTTGCTGGTTTTTCATCTTTTTTGCTAGTGTCTTGGCTGCTTGGTCAGATCGGTTAGCGATCTACCTGTTAGGGTGGCTGGGATCTGGGAGAAGGTAGGGACAAGGCAGAGGCGCGACGGTGGTGGCGTTGTGGTGGTGGTGGCAGAGTTAGTGGGGCTAGGTTGTCGGCTTGGGCTGGAATCCTGTTTGTTTCTTGCTGGGCCTAATGATTATTGGGCCTGAACTTGGCCTATGGCTCTAGATTTATTTTCTTTTATGTTTTATTGTTACATATATTTACTTATTTGTAGCTTTATGGTAGCAATAATCCCCTATCACTTAGTGGTAGGGCGACGAGGGCTTGGACCCAGCATGCACCTTCAGTGTGCCTCGTATGCTCTAGGTCGGCGACTAGTTATTTGCTTCGTTAAATAGGCGCTGCCGCCTAGTGGCAGGGTGAGACTAAATATCGTCAGATTTATTTTTCGGCGGCAATATAGTAGGAAAACTGTACTAAAGCTGGTAATTATGCTATGTTGTAATCGGGTTACATATCGAGTTATCTTTCCGCTATGTCACTGCTATGTTAAAGCAAATTGAGTAGCTAATTGGGCACTCTTTGCTAGTTGGTGCTTGTTAGAATACAAGTCTCCTGTAGAGATTTCTGATATTATTTCAGAAAATACTCTATATGCTTATTGTAATCAGGGGTTTAGGCTCAATGCCCCCCCCCCCCCCCCCAAATTGTATTCGACAGTTTCATTAATCAAGGCTTGAGGGCAGCCGCACCAGCCCTTCATTCAAAAAAAAAAGAAAAAAAAAACATATTCACGTGATAGAATCTCTTTTGCGGGAAAATCAGATTTCCATGAGATTAATTTTGAGCCGTTATCCAAGCACGAATACTTACGTTTAATAGAATATATATATATATATATATATATATATGAAGAAAATTTAAAATTTCACAAGTACAATTTCATTAAACGTTAAACATCGCAAATTATAAGGTGTACGTTAGGTTTCTTAACTAATAAGCTCAAAAGTGATTATAATTGTGTATGGGACTATGGGTATATCTAGAGCTGTCACTTGGTCGGTTCGAATCGGTTATAAGTATTACCAACTTCAAAACCAAAACTTTCGGTTTCAAAATTGAGCTACCAATTATCAACCAAAATTTTCGGTTTTTAATCATAACTACCAAATTCGGTATTACCAACTTTAGAACAACTAATTCTTTGTAATTAAAATTAGAACGAACAAAACTAGATTTTTGTAAAATTAAATTGAGAATTGGAATTGGTCTACTCATTTCATTTCATAGTCCCTTTATATAGGGATAGAATTACAACGGAAATATTGATTACATTAATGATACTAAATGCTGATTGATCCGTAATTGCGCTGATTGATGGTAATCACTGATTCCTTGATTCCCTCTCAGTCAGTTGCTTTGATGAAGACACACAATATGTTTTTCCTTTAACACTCCCCCTTATGACAAGTCAAAGACGAAATGGTGCATGAGTTGTTGTCTCACTAAAAACCTTGCCAAGTAACAATAAAAACCCTGTTAGACAAAAAATACACCTTGGTCGAAGGAAAAGAGCACAACACATCTTCTACATTTGAGGATGACATGTGTGTGTTAGACTCCCCCTGACGTCTACACCTCCCCCTGATACTTGCATTAATCAAGGAAGTTTGGAAAGACTTCGCATTCCTATGTTTTTCACATGTTTCTCAAATGTGGCCTTGGGCAATGATTTGGTGAACAAATCTGTCACATTCTCCTCAGACCTTACTTGATTCACTTGAATCTTGAAGAGAGCCTGTTGTTGTTGATTGTAGAACAACTTTGGCAATATGTGTTTTGTGTTATCACCCTTAATATAACCTAGCTTCATCTGTTCGATGCAAGCTGCATTGTCTTCATAAATGCAAGTAGGCTCTTTAGTGATAGAACTCAAACCACTAGTCCCTTGAATATGTGTAATGATAGGTCTTAACCATACACACTCACGAACCTCCTAATGTAGAGCAATGATCTCTGAGTGGTTCGAGGAGGTAGCCATTTCTTAGTTGATCTCCAAGATATCGCCGTGTTCCCATTGGTAAATACATAACCAATTTGAGAACGATCTTTATGTGGGTCAGAGACGTATCCAGCATCAGCAAAACCAACCAAAACGTCATTTGGCGTTTTGGTGTAGTGAGTGGCGCTTTCGCCATCAACATTTCCATTAGGGATTGCAGTTCCATCTACGGTCCATCTTGTCTCTCTATAGGGAAAGAACAGTCTCAAGTCAATGGTTAATTTTAGGTATCGGAAAATGTTCTTGATACCATTCCAGTAATGCTGCGTTGGCGCTGAGCTAAATCTAGCTAACAAGTTCACTGAGAATGCAATGTCTGGTCGAGTACATTGGGCTAAGTACAATAATGCACATATTGCACTTAGATAAGGAATTTCAGCTCCTAACACCTCTTCATCATCTTCCTTTGGATGAAATGGATCTTTCCTTGCATCCAAACTTCGACCGATCATGAGAGTACTAGCAGGATGCGCTTTGTCCATGTTAAATTGCCTGACTTTTGGACATATGCAGACTGGTGGATTAGTATTCCACAAACTCGGTGTTCTAGTTCAAGGCCCAGACAGAATCGAGTTTTCCCAAGATCCTTAATCTCAAATTCGGATTTCAAGTAGCTCGCGGTTTCTCTTATTTCATCAAGAGTACCTATTATGTTCATATCATCGACATATACTGCTACAATTGCAAATCCGGAACTTGTTTTCTTTATGAATACGCAGGGGCATAATTCATCGTTCTTATATCCCTTCCCAATCAAGTAGTCACTTTAGATGGGTATACCACATCCGCCCGGGTTGTTTCAATCCGTAAAGTGAGCGTTTCAACTTAATTGCAAAAGCACTCCGTGGTTTAGAGTCACTTGACTTGGGTAATGTAAGGCCATCAGGCACTTTCATATATATATATATATATATATATATATATATGAATCTAGATCCCCATAGAAATATGCAGTAACCACATCTATGAGCTGCATTTCCAGTTCTTTGGAAATTATTAAGCTAACTACGTAGCAGAACGTTATAACATCCATTACGGGAGAGTATGTCTCCTCGTAGTCAATTCTAGGGCGTTGTGGGAAACCTTGAGCCACAAGGCGAGCCTTGTATCTCAGGACTTCATTCTTCTCATTACGCTTCCTGACAAAGACCCAGTTATGTCCTACAGGCTTTACACTTGGTGGGGTTAGCACTACTAGACCAAATACCTGTCTCTTTGTCAGAGAATCTAATTCTGCCTGGATTATTTCTTTCCATTTAGGCCAATCTGCTCTTTGTTGACATTTTGCAACAGAGCGTGATTCGATATCATCGTGCTCTATGATTCTTTGAGCAACAGTATATATCATCAAATAGAAATAGGCAGGTTGGTGAGCATAACCAATGCCCTAGCCACCATCTGTAGCATTTCGATGGTGGCTTCTGCGAGACCATTTTGTGTATGCACATGGGGTACAAGATGCTCCACATCGATCCAATAGACATGCAATAATCATCAAATGCTTTTGATGTAAACTCTCCAGCATTATCAAGTCTTATAGACTTGATAGGGTGATCAGGGTGGTGAGCCCTTAAACGTATAATCTGTGCTAGGAGTTTTGCAGCAATTCTCGTGGACAATAAAACGACATGTGACCAGATTGTCGAAGTATCCACCATAACCATAAAGTACTTGAATGGTCCGCATTCTGGATGGATAGGTCCACAGATATCTCCTCGTATCCTTTGTAAGAATGGAATGTTTTGGTTTGTATCTTTAGCATATGAAGGTCTTGATCCTGTTTTTTCTAAAGAGTAGACTTTGCAAAACGAGTGATGTGCCTTTGAAATAGTCAATGAGGCATAATGGGAGGGAGGTAGTGCTTCTGGTACTTCAGAAGGCAATGACTGCATTTGAGCAGTACTAGAACTGACACGTTGCAGTGTGACGGATTTTTGTCCCATTTTTTTTTTCACTCGAAAGAAGGGATGTCCATATGAGTTCGTTAAAATACGGATCATCATGTCACGACCGGGGTGCCCTAAGCGGTCATGCCAAAGCCTGTATGAGTCAGTGTCCCACATTTCATTGTTGGTGGCAGCATAGGATTCAATGATCCAAATCGTAGTGAGGTATAGTCCACTAGATCGACTCATAAGTTTCTCTAAGGTGCGTTTCCTTCCACATTTATTAGAGATAATATAAATGTATTCAAGTCCATTCTCACAATAATGTTTTTACATGATAACCGTTGGCACGAATATCTTTGAAACTTTAACAAGGTTCGATTAGCTCTTGGTGTATACAGAGCGTCTTTGACTTTAAATATATCTCATATTCTTTAGAGTATTTCTGTTTTAGTAGAATGATAATCTTTTCATTCTAATAATTTTTTTTCTGTAGATGTATTGCTTTACATCCTTATAGTGTTATTTCGAACCATGTAAATATGTGTAGTAAATAAATTTGAATAAATTCAGTGCTTCAGAATAAAATTCAAAATTTATTAATAAGCCAACGATAATTAAATCAAGGTCTTTGTTCAGAAATCTAATTCATCAAACCATTCTTTAAGACCAAATAATAGTCTAATTAAAAATGAGGCATTATGCCTTCACAACTGTTTTTGGAAAATAAAGTAAATAAAGCAGATTAGTCAAAATCTGGGGCATCGGTTGACTGAGCAAGTTCCTTGTTGCCATTAAAGTCTGCAATTGTGAGGTTGACGTCTGGGTCATGGCTTCCTTCTTCCATATAGTTAGCCTCTTGTTCTTTAGACTCCCTATACCTCTGGTAATTGGCTGGTACTCTATTGCTTGCTTGGGAGTTCTTGTACCAATGCCCAATGACTCCACACCTATAGCATGGTTCATTGCCAACTCTATTATGTTTGACTGAAGGGTGCTTAGGTGCCCTTTGCACCTTGTTTCCATGACCACTAGGGTCAGCACCACCATCTCTGTGCCATATATTGGGAGGGCCTCGACGGCCCATATCACGACCCCCATGTCCCTTGTCACGTGGTGCATTGTTGCCACGTTGGTAGGGATCAGCACGTACAACCCCTTTTGCATTAGAGTTCTTTCCACCTTTCACTTTGCAATAATTAGCCTAAGGAATTTTCTTTGTTCCAACAGGCCTGGCATTGTTGTTTAACAGAACCTCATTATGTCTCTCAGCCACTTGCAGTAGGTTGATCAGCTTGTTGAATGTTGTGATTCTTTTGTTATCATACTCCAGCCTATACTGGTTCGCTAGTATAATTGTTGAAGTAGGAAAAGTGGAAAGAGTCTTCTGGATCATATCATCTTCTGTGAGTTCATTTCCATAGAAATTTAGACGTGCCTTTAGGTGCAACATGTCCTGGTTAAAGTCATTGACCCTTTTGTAGTCAAGCAAGCAGATTTCATTCCACTGAACGGTCAATTCTGAGAGCAAGGTGTCATGAATGTTCCCAAAACGTCCCTTAAGGGCATCCCACAGTTCTTTGGGTGTCTTCAACTGAAGGTATTCCCAACGTAGGCTAGGATCAATATGTCGCCTCAAAAACATTAAGGCATTTGCTGTCACCTTATCAAACGGTCCATCGTCTTTGGGGTCAGTGGGAGTTTTGATGGTGGCAGTGTAGTCTCTTGCCAGAAAGGCAGTTTCTACATCGGAAACTCAACGGTGTTACTCAAGTCCGTCTGAGTCCAAAATGTCAAACTCAGGTTGAGTTGGATCAGCCATCTACATAAACAAGAGAGAATAAATAAATTACGCAGTCATAAAGACATCCACGCTAATTATTTTCCAAACGTATGAATTAGATTTCAAGACCAAGATTCGTAATGGTCACATTTTTTCGATGCTATGTGAAAATACTTTATCACAGTAAGTGTGTGTGTATAATGCGCATGAATTTTCATTATCATGGCAAAGCAAATTATATGTTGCATTTTAAAAATAAGCATAGCACATTTAAACATAGCATATATAAGAAATAAACTACATGGCATGCTCAAATTTCATAAATATACAACAAATTACGTACTACACATAATCATAGCAAATTATATACTAAACATAATAATAGCAAGAATATATCATGCATAAAATAAAATGTAAACAATAACATAATACAAAGCAGGCGTAAACATAATTTATATAAGCGTAAATAAAATAAAAACATGCTCAAAATTTCAAAATAAACCATAAACAATAAAATATAAAGCATGCTTAAACATAATTATAAATCATGCTTAAATATAATCATAGAAAACATAAATAATATGACATGCTTAAAATAATCAAAATTATTTAACTAGACATGCTCAAAAATCCTAATTAAATATACCATAGTATGAAATTAAATAAATAAAAGAAAACATACTTGTTGTCGAGAAAATAAAACAATCCTACCACACGAGCGTGTTAATGCAGGCGTGCGTAGCGATATTTTTGGGCTTGAGAAAAACTGGGTCGCTTCCACTTTTTTCAGCAATGGGTCACAAGGTTTTTTTTTTTCCTCTGGGCCTAGTCTTTTTTTTTAATGTTTTTTTTTTAATTGGAACCGGAATTCTTTTTTTTTTCTGGGTCGGACCTTTTCTTTGGGCCGGCTTACTTTTTCTTTCTCTCTCTCTCTCTCTGTTCTTTCTTCTTCCTCACGAACGCATCTTTGGTTTTTTGTTTTTTGTTTTTTGGAAGGACTGCTACTATTGGGTATGGAGGCCGCCCCGGCGAGAAGGCTGAGTAGGCAGGCGAGGCTAGTTGATCTGCAGGTAGCTCTGGCGGAGGCTTGCGGAGGTAGCAGCAGCGGCAGGTGGAGGCAGGAAAACAGGTGCAGCAGCTATGGGTGGACTGGGCTGGGAGTTGGTGCAGCAACGGCAGTGAATGGCAGAGGCCGGTGAAGGGCAAAGGGCCTATGTAGGTATCGGGGTTGTGCTGCGTGGGAGGTTGGGCTGCAGCGCTGGGAGGTCGGAGGAGTCGAAGGATGGAGGCCGGCGGTGTTGACGGCAGAGAGAAAAAGAAAAGGATTTTTTTTTTTTGGAGAATTGGTGGTGCGGTGGTAGAGAAGAAAAAAAACTTTTTCTTCTAGGTTTTGGTTTTTTGACGGGTGGAAGAAAAGAAAAAAAAAACTAGAAAACTAGAGTTTTTTACTTGGCTATTGGCTCTGAGCGTGCTGATAACGTGTAAAAGTAAATTGAGAATTTGAATTGGTCTACTCATTTCATTTCATAGTCCCTTTATATAGGGATAGAATTACAACGGAAATATTGATTACATTAATGACACTAAATACTGATTGATCCGTAATTGCGCTAATTGATGGTAATCACTGATTCCTTGATTCCCTCTCCGTCAGTTGCTTTGACAAAGGCACACAATATGTTTTTCCTTTAACAATTCTTAAATTTTATAGTTGTAAAATTTGTACTCATCTCTTAATGATAGCTTTCTTTTGTATATATGACATCAAGTTTGAGTCATTTTCAATAAAACTAGGTTATTTAACCATCTTTGACTAAGTTACTTAAAATACATGTACTATTAATGTAGTATATGTAGTAATGTTCATACTATTATGAAAAATTTTATGTTTATTTCTTAATATACATGTATGTGTATTGAAAATCATAGTATATAAAGTTAATATTGATATAATCGGTAGATTCGGTATTTACCAAAACCAAACCAACTTTTTCGGTAATTTTCAATTTCAGATTTATCGATCTCTGTTACCAAAAAGTCGGTTTACCAAATTTAAAACATTGGTTGGTATTCAGTCGGTTTGGTAATTACCAAACCAAGTGGCAGTCTTAGGTATATCTAAAGGATGAACACTTCATTTTATATAAAATTGTCTTTTTTCAAACTGACTTGGAACTTGGAAGTGATCGTTGATTCAAATTTTGTGGAGGAAACTCTGTTTCTTCAAGAATTTGGTGAACAACTACTACCTCTTTTGACATGCAGTCAAAAAGTTAGCCAGAGAATCCATTTACGTTTAAATGGGGACTTTAATCTCTATCAATATCAACATTAACGTCTATATTTCAAGCACTATCACGAGATTAATGAACATAACACAACATGCTCAGTGGGTGGAGGGTCCTCCTCCTTCTCACCTCTCTTGGTTCCTCTCCATCTTTATTAAGCTTTTGTCAATAATATGCTCTCTGTCTCCCTTTTTCTCATATGACTCGCACTAATAATTCATCTTAATCAAGCATAGTTTGCATGGCTCGCCACCTATTGGTCATCATCCTAAACCTTACAGGTTAGGACTTTAACCAATGTTTACCCTTGTGAAATACTAAAGTATATATTACATGTCACGCATGCCTAACGATATAAAGAAAGTTTTAGTTTTGGGATTGATGAGATAAGAAATGATTAAGAAGGACATTTAGCAGTACAAGTAGGTTTATCAAGCATAGAAAACTTCCAAAGCAATGCTAGAGGATCATACTTTAGTGGCTATTGCATTCATATATCAACAACAACATTCTCTAACCACACATACAGAATATATGCAACTTATCGGTTATCACAATTCACAAGTCAATTGAGTCTAGTCTCTTCTGACGGCGGATGAACGTTAACATAACCAACTTGTGTGACTTGTTCTTGCCTAATTCCTTATTTATATATATTGTGAACATGCAATCCTATAACAAAAAATTGTTAGACCACAAACCATAACTAGATAAAGGACAGAAAACTAATGAATTGGATATATAGGTAAGGCTAACATAATCATGATATGAACTTCAAAATTTCATCAGAGACTCATAGATTCAAGATTGATGACGGTTCGACTTATTTACAGCGTACATAATTTAAAAAGTGATTCTAATATCGTATAATGTTCATTATTTCTTTTCTACTAATTTCATGTATAATATTAGTTACTAATTAAACGTATTTCTTGTGTAAATATCAATGTTCACTTTATGTCAATTTTAAATTACGCTACGCACTACTCGGATGGAGTTCATATATATATATATATATATTATGACTTCAAAAAGAAAAGTTAGGTCTTAGATGATTATACAGGTGATAACTTCACCCATCACTACATTCATAGCAAATTGTACCCACCACTTCATCTCTAATCATACCAGCATGAAAATTTTGGATGGTGAACGAGTGATGGATTTCCAAATACCAAACCCATACGTAAGAAAAGGGTCCAACCATGCCATGATTGAGTAGAAATTTAGAAGGAATTCATATTCATATATGGATAACCCCACAAACTGAAGAATATTTCCTTCAAAATACTGACTGAAAAGGAATAGATTGGAATTATTTGGCTTTTGGTTTTCCATTATCTGCAAAAGCTTCTCTTAGGATTTATCTCCAGAATAGAAAACAGTAAGCTTCAAGCTTTCCTAGCCTCTTTATATTTCAGACGGCACTTTTTTTTTTTTTTTTTTTTTTCCACTCGGAATATTCCTTCTCGGTGATTAAGCATCCTAGGACACAAAATGGACTTAGTAAAGGCTCTAATCTTTAATTAATTGTTCTAAAACATTGTTTTAAAATTAATGGAATTTGATTATTAGGGTAGGACCAAAATCTAGTAATGCTGACTAGTGCTCTCTATCATTTCCATCCCATTCCAAAGTGCTTCACAGGGCCACACCAAAACTCAATCTGTGATCAAGAGCGCAAGAGGCAACATTGTGATGCATATAATCAATGATTGGAATAATTGTGAAGGGTTTATTCAATTGCTTATGTGCCTTTGATTCTTGAAGCTGCTGACACATCGTTATGAGTACTCGATCTATGGTATCGAAAATGTCTGTAATAATAGCATATTCTCAAGGAATTGTTACGTGGCATAGCAATGATCATTATATATGAAGCAGCATGAAAATCTAGTAATCACGCTCTTGCACTTATATGATTTGTATTGTGCTGTTTAGCTTGAATATTGAGGCAGATTATGCCTTATGGATGAATAAAGAGAAATTTGGCAGTAAGGAGTAAAGACAAGTGTCAATAATAAAGTATAAGTGAGCACGGCAAGATTGAGTTAGAGTGAAATCGGGTCCAGGCTAGTTAATAGTAAATTAGCAAATTGAAATGATGAAATCGAACTACTAGGATGGTTCGACCACCCGATCATGTGGACAATCAACTACAGCCTATACCCAAAGCACCTCTGCAGTCACCCCTGCATTTACATCGGAGGAATTCCGGTTCTTGACCTAAACTTAACCCTAATCTAATTTCTCACATCCTCTCACCACTTGGCCTAACTAATCTCAGTGACTTCACTTTCTTCAAACTAATATTTGGTTCTATACACGCCTAACAATAGGTAGGTAATATACAAAATTTGTTATATACGTACAAAATTGATACTCTCCTTGATATGCAAGTTAAGTTAAAGTAACCACCGATCAAGGTTGATGAGAGTACTTGAGGGAGAATTTTCAATACACCAACCACAAAAGAGGACAAGCACAAAACGAAATTTAGGAGATCCTCCCATAAGCAACCAAAAACAGTCTTTAGATCTTTCCCTCAAGTTGCTACAATATCAAGGAAAGGTTACATCAAACTAGGTAAATGTGCAATCGCGATTTCAAATCAGAGCAGGCAGATCAGAGATCGGCCATCGTCTTCGATCTCCATGTACCCTTTGTCCACTACAAACAGATCGATCCTTTTCACCTCTGCAATATCTCTTTTTCTTTGTTGCACCACATTATCACCACCACATTTCCACAAGACCCGCTTTTTCCTTGCTTGGCCATGTGTTAGTTTGCACCGAGTCTTTTCAAAGGCCACCTTTAGGCTTTAGCTAACCACCTAGCTCTACCATGAATACTAAACTATCTATCATGGAGTTGCAGACTTTGAATTTGTTGGACTTGTGTCTGCCATTAATGGCTTCCCGTCGGTTTTGCATCTAGCTCATCTTGTCCACAGAAAAAGAGCAGCAAAAACTCGATTTTTATTGTCGTTTTGTAGCTTCTGTTCTCAGTGCTGACCTAGCTAGCCTCCTCGTTTTGTTGAGTCCTGTGCTTCCCACTTCAGCAAAGACGCAAGCCCTTGTAATTAGGGGTCGGTTGCTGTCATCTTCTTCATATTTCATGGGAAAAGCATATATAGCGTTGAACAAAAGAGGAAACAATCAGAAGCATTGGGAAAGAACATTACATTCAGAAGCATTGGGCATATTTTGCCGACTCTGCTACACTTGAGAAAGAGAAAGGTTCTGCACGAGGGCCCTAATGAAACGCAGAGATAACTCGAAATCAGAGTGAAAGTTGCATATTTTATCTTTGATGTTCACTCTCTATCAATGATTAAAACCATTCATTCTCTAAATCTTTCTACAAGAACTTTCTTGGAAAGCATGATCTATCGAACATTGTTTAGAGTAAACCATTTCCATACTCCTACTTTGTGGATCTCTACTCTCTATAATGTAATTCAATGATCGGAACTATTTATTCTCTTAATCTTTCTACAAGAACTTTCTTGTACAAACATCATTTATATCGAAACTTGTTTATAATAAAACCATCCTTGCAGAGGTCGTTGTTTATCTATGAAGATATTTATTTGCATAGTTTAGACAACTCAAAATGTATGTCGCTATCCATCTGTAATGTATGCAAAATCAAAGTCAACTCAAAATGTATGTCGCTATCCATCTGTAATGTGAGCAAAATCAAAGTCTTGTCATTAGTCCCAAAACAGTGAAGGTATGGGCTTGACTAGCACCCACCCATGAATTTTTTACTACATGGGAGTTACAGGTTCACATCATACACCAAATTTTCAAGGTTTTGGTATAACGGGTGAGTCCGGTTCATCAGTCTAATTGCTTTAAATTTGTTCATGTGAGATATACAAAATTCTACATGCCTATTGTACCGCCCGCTTTGTCCATGAAGACTTGAAGAGTTAGGCTTGTGGGTCCAAGAAACTTGACCCACAATTTGGCCCATTTTTCTTCCTGACAACAGCCCGAGAAAACAACTACCATTTCATATCCACAATAAGAACAAAAGTAACAATCAACTTCATACCAATTTCTCACCAACTCAGAAACTGCAAGCTGTCTCAGTTGATTCAAAAACATACCATCCCTAACAGTTGCTCTATGGTCTGTCTGTATGTGTGATATTAAGAATGATACTACTACTACTACTACTTTTACTACTACCACCAACTATGCCTAAGAATTGAAAAAATGGGCAAATGCCCATTAAATATACAGAACAAAGAATTGCTTCGTGCTTTCAACAATTCACTTTGAAACAGATGAGGCACTCATGGAGACGGAGAAGCTTGAGTACACCGTGCAGCAAGAGTTCTATTGCTGGTGTTTTTGGTTCCAAGATTTAAGCCACAAAGAAGATGAAGACAATCAGGAAAAATATCAAAATGGCAAATATCTTGATGATCAGCCACCTATTTGATGATATTCGGTTGAGATTCCTTAGTAAAGCACTGTGTGCACCCTCGACATTTGTTAATGACTCGTCCATGTTGTCATCAATCCTGCTCATATCAATGATGCAAATTTAGAATAAAATGATCCGGCCCATTAAAAATGCATCATCCAATGATAGCTTGAAACACATCACCAAATTAAGGTCCACATTACTTGGCCTACAAAAGACTGAATGACAAAAGTTCTCATATAAAAGCAAGAAGATCAAACCTGATAGCCAGTTCCCCTTGATGTGCAACCATAGTAGCCAAATGTGTAAAGACCCCACTGAGTTCGGAAATTGTAGATTCTACATTTTGAAGAGCTGTTGCCCGGCTTTCTGTATAATTTTCTTGCCGTGGAACTACCTGCTGTAACATGGACATTTCCATCTGCTGAGATGGAGGATTATCTACAGCTAACCTTCGTCTGATTTGGTAAATTTTAAAGCAAGCAGTTAATTTCCATAAGAATCTCTATTGAATATGGATTCAGCAAACAAAATCATTTAAGACCTAATCTGCGGTAACTAGGGAAAATATTCAGCCATATGGAAAACTCAGAAGACAGAAAATTGACAGGTCCAGTTGAGGCATGACACGATGAAATCAAATTACTTATATAGCAGCAATTCTATCCGTTCGAACTGGAATCTATTAGCTGCACTCCACTTAATCATTCCTTTGCTAATCGAGCAATCACCAAATTGATGAAGGCCCTCTATATAATTCGATGGCATCAGAAAGGACTGCACTATAAGCAGAAACATAGCTGCAAGTCTAGATGATAGGATATGACGCAGACATGGCAGCCAATATACTCTGTAACTAGTGACCATATGAGAAAGTTAAAAGTTTTGCAAACACCCTGATACATATACAATATTTCACAAACAATGTACAGCGTCAAATTCTTCAGTTTTGCTTTTTTTTTTCTTTTTCTTTTTTTCCTACTGCACTTATCCTTTTTTCCTTTTCTTCTAGGGGTTATATATTTCTGTTCTATTACTCAACCATTACCATCAACAAAAAGCAATATAGCAAATGCTAATGAACAATACAAGACAAAAAAAATAAAAATAAAAACAAAGGAGGCTGGTGATCGGATATTTGTATTTATGATTGAAAGTGTGTGCAATAATGCATCTAGCAATGCTCTACTTGGTACTTGTAGGAGAATAATGATCAAAAGACATAGAAAAATCACAATTTCTTTTGGAGCCAGCATACCTCAGTTGGTTTCCAACTTGAACCTCTGTTGATGATCTGGAGAGAGAAAGAAATAAGGCAATGAATAATTTACCAACAACTATAAAGTGGAAGGTCTACCGTATTTTGGCACAGTAATGACTTTAATCTTAGTTGATCTTTTATAGAAATACTCACTGTGATGGCTGTACACTGCCAGATGCACTTGATGAAGTTGACCAGGGAGGAGGTTCAGTCACAGTTTTTGCAGGACTCTTGAAAGGGTTCTCTCTTGCGGTATTGGTGGAAAATATCTGTTTCCTGTTCTCATGGGCCTTAATGTTCTGCAGGGCAAACAAACCTTAGAAACTTAAAGGATACCATATTACTCATGCACAAAAGAAATGCTTTATGCTGAACAAGTGTACAAAATACAAATCAAGCTAGCACTAACCTCTGTTCTAGTGGTTAACACATCATGAAGCTTTTTTGTAGCCCCCATAAGTCTGCCTTTCAAGTCATCACAAACTGCTGTCGAATGAACAACTTTATCCTGCGAATATTTCCCATCAGCTATCTCCATGTTTTGGATGGTCTGCAGATCCGTAAGAGCCACATCCAGAGACGTAATATCATTCTTCACTAATGAAGTTAACTCCTGAATCTCCACAGTCGGATCGTTGAACATAGACGACCTCTTCGCCACTGCAGATTAACACACACAAAGCACAAGCCTTAGATCGGCACAGTACCAACCGGCCAATAAAATCACAAGCAACTTAAATTGCTTCAATAAAATTACAACACTAGGGTTTCTAAGCAAAGTTTACTTTCAAAACTCGAAAAATCGCAACATTATTAGATAAAGCAATACAAATGTGATACTAATAATATGCATACTGCATAGAAATAAAAAATCGGTTTACATCTGACTGCAAAAATAAGTATACCAATTCCTAAAAGCACTTCCAAACTCCAGAACAGCTCCCTAGCTAGGATCGACAGCCTAAGTTAAACCTAAGCTGAATTTTAACCTTCTACCCGGTAAAAGTAAATCAACGCGTTAAATATGAACTTGGATTCTGTAACTTTCTTACAATTTCTCAGCAACCAAATAGCTAGAAATAAAATCATAAATCCAAAATCACATATGTAAACCATGGAAAAGAAGATAGGGATGAAATCGAATTACACTGAGCGAGCCGTGAGATCTTCAGAGTGGTTTCGTGGATCCCCGACCCGATCCGCGAGGCCTTCTTGTTGAATTCGGATCCGGAAGAGGCCGGGGCGGGAGATCTGGACGGTGAATGAGCATTCTGTGATTGATTAACGGGTGTGATTCCTCCGATTTTCTGGAGAGTGTCGGAGAGTGATCGGAACTCGGAGGTCCGATCACGGTAAGTGGAGGCCATTGGGAACGACAAGAGCCCCAGATACAAAGTGGCCGAGGCCAATTTATACGTATGGTCGCTTATGTGGTGGTTGCACCACACGCCGAATGAAATTCTGCCACGTCAGCGAAGTATTAAGAGTCCTAGAGCTAATTACCGTTGGTCGTTTCACTAATCTTATTACCTAGGGGTGGGCGTCTAGACCCGAAAAACCGAAAACCCGACCCGAAAAACCGAAAAAAGCCCGATTCGGTTCGGTTTTGACTTTGAAAATATCGGTTCGGTCTAGGGCCCGACCCGAATATATTTTCTCGGTTCGGTCTCGGGTCTCAAATGTGCAGAGACCGAAAGCCCGATTAGGCCCGATTTTCCTCCTTTGATGGTCTCAGCCTCTGTCTCTCTCAAAAACATCTCAGCCAATCAGTACTCGTACCCTTGTTCTTCCCCAATTTCTGAAAGCCTAGCTCCATTATCACCAATTCAACCCCAAACGGCAAACATATTAGCAGTTTTGGTTGAAAGCCTGAAACTCCAAACCTGTTCATCAACAGCAGAATAGTGAGATCTAGAGATCTGGGCACCTCTTCACCCAAGTTCTCCGGGTCAACCCTGCCCAATCCTCACTCCTCTTAACCGCTCCCTCTTCACTCTCCCCTCCATCCAACCCGCCGTTGATGAACTGCATAATGGGGATTGAGGGAAAAAAAAAGAAGGAATGTATGAATAGAACTGCAGAAGAAGAAGAATAAGAAGTGTAAAAGAAGACTAGAAAAGAAAGGAGGAAGGAAGGAAAAAAAAAAAAAAAGAAGAAGAAGAATATATGAATAGAAGTATAGGACTGCAGAAGAAGAAGAAGAAGAAGAAGAAGAAGAAGAAGAAAGTGTCGAAGAAGACCAGAAAGAAAGAGAGAGAATAAAGTAAAAAGAGGGTAGAGCCAGAAAAGAAAGAGAGAGAATAAAGTAAAAAGAGGGTAGAGCACTAGAGCCTTTTATTTTGTTTTATTTCTATATGTTCAGAGAATGTCTCATGCGCTAGTGGTTGGGAGCAAGGAATTGGTGCAAGGGGTTGGGGGTTCGAATCTTGCCTCTGACTACTTTTTTGTAAATTTTGCACATTGGGCCCGAAAAACCCGAAAGACCGAACCGACCCGAATGTGGTCGGTTTCTGTCGGTTTCCTTTCTTGAAAAAGCCCGAACCGGCCCGAACCGAATACTTCGGGCTCGGTCTCGGTGTCACCAAATTTCCGGCCCGACCCGACCCGAGCCCAGGCCTATTATTACCCACGAAAGCTTTATTTTTGACCAGGGTTACCGACAGAGTTAGGACTTATTTTTCTAGGTAAAATCTAGGGCTGGGCACGGGCCGGGTCCAACAATAATTTCACTGGGCCCGGGACCGGCCCGTTTTTCATTGGGCCCGGACCCGGCCCGCTTTGACACAAACAGGGACTGGCCCGTTTCATTTCGGGCCGGGCTTGCGGGCTTTCGGGCCCAAAAACCTGTATTTTACCATTTCTATATCTACTTTGCTATATATCCAAATTTCATTCATATCAACCTGGTGAAGATTTGAATTAAAACACTATCAAAATCCAAACTTCAAGCTGCAAATTCGAATATCCAGAATACATAATATCCAAATTCAAGTACTCATCAAGAACAATTAAAGCTACAATTGAAATACAAAGTGTCCAAATTTAAATACAAAGTTCAAATTCAAGTACAAATATGCAATGAAATAGAAAGTCCTAATTCAAATACAGCAACTTAGTAGCCATTCTTCCCGTCTTCAATCCAGCAGTTCACCAGCAATGTAGCCATCCATTAATTGGCTTCCACACTTGTCCCTACAACAGGCATCATAAATCGATTTAGATAACAAACCATTCAATTTCATTAAAACTGATATCAATTTCAAAACTTTATACAATTATCAAAAATTGTTTGGTCAATAGTCCATCAGTCAATCCTTTAAAGAATTTATTATTCGAAACATCAATTACTGAGCTCTACTGAGTTATAGATAATAAATACTAATAGTAATAATTATTAATAACTAAAGCTAACTAAAATAACCCACTTTCCAGATTATTCATCCATACTGTAATTAACAAGCAATCCCAAATTCCCACACCATAAAACAGACTTGGCACTTATCAATGTCATTGTGGTTTGTGAACAGTCATGTAATGGTAATTTTCCATACACTGTTACTTTATACTCATTAGAGAGAGAAACATCACTAGTGCCAGGAGGAAATTGCAATGGTATAAAAGAAAACGACCAAATGATTTCACATGGGCTATAAAAAGATATACGAATTCATATGATAGCTCCTACCTTTTCTATAAGCTGTGGGTTCAAGCTATTTTCTGCAATCCATAAAATGTGAGTCAGATTATGTTCCGACTGCAATGCCTCAGCCCAAGAAACACCTTCACTACTTTGAAGACCCACAGTTAACAGTCTGCATCAATAAAATATAGTTTGTAAGCATGGTTTGTAAGCATACCTGACGGTGAAGATAGTATAATATAGTACATGTTTGCACATGAAGCGTATTTAATATCCCACCTAAAAAATCACTTAACATCTTGCAGGCCTTGGAAATGGTTTATATAATGACAACATGAAGAGATAAATATACAGAGTTATCATGATCGAAGCCCGAGCTGGAGCCTGTGGTTCGAAGCCCTCGGCTTTGTCTGGGCTGTGGTTGATCTTCACAAGCACTCTGTGCTTAATCGAAGTGTACTGCAGTTTTGGAAATTCAAAAATCGCATTTAGTAATCAATATCAGCGACAGCGAGTATGAAATCTATGAATCAAAAAGTCGCATTCAGTAATCAGACTTTCAAAAGACTACGCAAAGGAAATCAAATCACAGATGGTGAGAGAGAGAGATAGAGAAACCTTGATAACTTGATTGAGAAACCTTGATAACCAGAACAATCAGATCTGTAGAGGACTGAAGGAGAATCAGATCTCGGTTTAGTGTTGACTGGGGATTTACATCAAGAAGGAGAATCAGATCAGGTTATCTGCGCGTCTCCGATCTGTTTGTTCGGCTGATCGGCGTTGGTGGATATGGCAGAGGCGGAGGCGCTGGGTTTGGGAAGGACTGTGACTGAAGGTGAAGGAGGCGGCCTCTGCTCTCTAGGTTCAGATTGGGTTTGAAGAAATGGCTGATATGGATTAGGTTAGTCGTATTGGACTTTAGGTATTTGAGTGAGGAACAATTTGGTGTATCTGATCTTATAATAGAAATTTTGAGCCTTATATTAGGTCCAATAATATATGGACATCTGTATCCTTTAACTTAGACGGGCCTAAACGGGCTTTTCCAACTTTGAATGGCAGGGCCCGGCCCGAACCGTATCTTTGAAAGTGCAAGCCCGGCCCGAACCATTTTGGTGACAAAAAAAATAGGGCCCGGCCCGAACGGGTCGGGCTTTGACAGGCCGGTCCGGGTTTGCGGGTTTTCGGGCTTAAACGCCCAGCCCTAGTAAAATCGTGTGAAAAGCGACTCACGACCGTGGAGGACGTTTGAGATTGCTTCATAGATTTAGCACTAACCGTTAATTGAACCGATGAAATTTATTTAAAACTAATCGAATCTACTCGGTTAATCTAAAAATTAATTAATATATTTTCAATAATTTAGACTGTGTTGAATTTAATGAATTATCATGTATCTTTAATTGTAATTTAAGATATTGTACCTACTTATCCAAATGAAACAGCAATAGAAATCGAAGTTTAATTTAAACAAGAGACGATGATTCAATGTTTTGAGAGTTTTTATGATAATTTATTTGATTGTCTTAAGAACTAATCAAAATTTGCAATGCAAGCTCAATTTAGTTCAATTTAGATGATCGATCAACTGGTTTAGTTCAGTTACGTTTCAGTTAAGTTTCCGTCAATTCCGTTTAATTCCTTGGTTTTTGAATCGAAAAAGATCAATCATATTAACAAATATCATTTTGGTAATGCTTGATATTGTAAAGTCTTTAAATTTGTGACATAGTTTATAGCCCAAGGCCCAATTTCATTAGAATCACACTCAAATACAAAATCACCACAAACCACCGGATCCCATGTCACAACAATAATAAACCACAACCGTTAGATTTAGGTATCTTTTAAATTTCAATTGTTCGGCTAATTTTTGTCCCTTTTTCTTAAGGACTAATCGAAATCTGCAACTCAACCTTGATTTGATTCATTTTTGATACCCAATCAACAGATTCAGTTCAATTCACTTCGGTTTGGTGCAATTCCTTGGTTTTTAATCAAAAATGGTCGATCCTCTTTAAATTTGTGGCATAGTTTATAGCCAAGGCCCAAGGCACAAGGCCCGTAGCCCAATTTCTTAAGAACCACAATTAGACCCAAATTCTACAATCACAAACCACAACCGTCAGATCTAGGTCTCCGCAAAAACCCCCAAACCCTAACCACTATATAAACCCTCCCTCTCCCCCCTCTTCATCTTCTACCCGCGCCTCTACCCTAGGTTTTCCAGATCTCCCAAAACCCTAGCGTTCTCCCCTGAAAAGTGAGAGGTTAAAGAGACAGCGCCGTAGCTGTCCGCCTTGACCGAGCCCTAAGCTTCGTTCTTGGCCCTCGATTTTCCGCCCCACTAATCCTCTCATCTTTTCACTAACCCCCCCACCTTTAGGTTTCACCCATCGTCAACAATGGGCAAGCTCTCCAAGGCCGACAAGAAGATCAACTACGACGCCAAGCTCTGCAAGCTTCTCGAGGACTATGGCCAGGTGCTCATCGTCGCCGCCGATAACGTCGGCTCCAATCAGCTCCAGAACATCCGCAAGGGTCTCCGCGGCGACTCCACTGTGCTCATGGGGAAGAACACCATGATGAAGAGGTCCATCAAGATTCATGCTGCCAAGACCGGTAACGATGCTTACCTCAACCTCGTCCCCCTCCTTGTGGTGAGTTTCAGTTTTTTACTGCGTGTTTTTACTGTACTGATTTTTTTTTTACTTTTGACTGTATTGAAGGTAGTGAAGTTTACATTGACATGGTTTGTTGATTTGGTGTTAGGGTAATGTTGGTTTGATCTTCACCAAGGGTGATTTGAAGGAAGTCAGTGAGGAGGTTGCCAAGTACAAGGTGAGCTTACTCGGTTTTTGGTTTCGATTTGGTTAAACGTATTGACCTTTGATTGCTTATGCGTATTAATATAAAGCTGTTTAGCATAGCATAATTGCTGAATTTGAAGTCATCGTGTTACTCAGCGAAGTGTAAAAAGTATTGGCTCAGAGAAAATTATGGAACGGATGCAATGAAATTAGTGCTAGTGATACTGATATTACTGTAAATGATAAGAAATTGAATTCTCTGCTGACGTTATGGTTGCTTGTATTTTTGTATTTTTTGGCACTGTTGAAACACAAGTGTAACTATTTTTAGGTTCACTTTTCTAGACTATGACTTGATAAATAACTGTTTTGCGGAGATTGGGTGATTTTGTACCGGGCAATAATACTGAGATATGTTATCGTTAAAATCTTTGCTTGGTGCACTGTAATACTTTGTTGCATAGCTGATTTCTACTTGAAGTGCGATTTTTACAAGGGCAGTGAACTTTGATAAATTTATAATGAAACTGTTTTGGCACTGTAATTTTTTGTTTCATATCTTTTTATCAAAATTCAGGTTTTGTTATTCTAGTGAAATACTCTGTTAGATATATTACTCTTCAAAATGCTGTTTAGTTTAGGTTACTGTGATACTTTGTTTGTTGGATTGTTATTTAATATGCGAGTGTGTTTGGGGTGTTGCAATAAAATTTCACCAAAATTACCTAATCTCATAGCTAATTTTTATGATTGTATAGGTTGGAGCTCCTGCTCGTGTTGGTTTGGTTGCTCCAATTGATGTCGTTGTTCCTCCTGGCAACACTGGTCTCGACCCATCCCAGACATCTTTCTTCCAGGTTTGGAACATTCAGGTTCACTCTTTTATTTATTTGCTGAGGACTTGGAAGTTTTGACTCTACACATTTTCCATTTCAGGTGCTTAACATTCCAACCAAGATTAACAAGGGTACTGTGGAAATCATTACCCCTGTTGAACTTATCAGGAAGGGTGACAAGGTTGGGTCTTCTGAAGCTGCCCTTCTTGCCAAGCTTGGGATCAGGCCATTCTCGTATGGTCTTGTTGTCCAGATGGTGTATGACAATGGATCTGTCTTCAGCCCAGAGGTGCTTAATCTTACTGAGGATGATCTCATGATTAAGTTTGCTTCTGGTGTCTCCAATGTCACAGCATTGGCACTGGCCATTTCCTACCCAACAATTGCAGCTGCACCACATATGTTCCTCAATGCCTACAAGAATGTGTTGGCAATTGCTGTGGCTACAGAGTATTCCTTCCCTCAAGCTGATAAGGTCAAGGAGTATCTGGAGGTATTAACACATTTATATTACACTTTCTGTATCTATAGCTTTAGCATGATTGATTGTGAAATGTTTTCCTTTCCATTGCATGGTACTAATTGTGATTAATGAATGCAGGATCCTTCCAAGTTTGCTGTTGCTGTGGCTGCTCCTGCCTCAGCTGCCGGTGGTGCTGCTGCCCCTGCTGCAGCAGCAGAGGAAGCAAAGAAGGAAGAGCCTGCTGAGGAGTCCGATGATGACATGGGTTTCAGTTTGTTCGATTAAGTGGTTATGGGTTAACAAGACTTTGACAATGAAGTTATTTTGTTCCCTGGGATTGTTGCTTATGAGTGAGATTGTTTTGTTTGGTATTTGAGGATTTATTGGTATTGTTACATTAGTTTTTTCTCCTTGGTGTTCTTGTTATTGGGTTCACAACAATGATTAACTTCAGTGAGGATGATCTCATGATTAAGTTTACTGATCAGGATTAAATTTGGTAGTCTCTATCTGGTCTACGGACAAATGTACGCAACAAACAACTCATAACTTGGAGATCAAGATCAAAACTAAGCACTCACAATTTATAGTAGGTTTACAGCTTATTTCTTCTCACACTTTGAGGCTATTATCTTGTCTTTATATGGAGTGGAACAACTCGTAGAATATTGATGCCTTGGGAAAACTCTACACGACAAAGATCAAAATCAAGCACTCACATTTCATGGTAGCTACAATTTATTTCTTCCACACTTCTAGACTGGCCTTTATATAGCCCAAGTAGTACAACTCAGAAAACATCGTCACCTCGCTTCTCGTGCCATACTGTGTATTTACAAAAAACATGAGGATTATGCAGTCAAACGGAAAGAATGCATAAATGAAAAAATATATATTTTGTTGCACTCGCACATATCATAAAGAAGAAAATAATAGCACCTCTTGTTTAGCTATTTCTTGGCTTCTCTCGATGGATGTCAACACCAATGTAAGCATTTTTTATATGATGTAGTTCCATGTGGACCTCCTCCATAGACATCCTATTTCTTGGTGATTCTTCCGAGCATGCAAGTCCAATCTTAAGGGTTGGAAGTATGCACTTCCACACATTAGTGTTCATCTTGCTTAAATTCTCATTATCAATGTTCTCTTCATCTGATTCGATTTCATTGTTGTAACCACGGATGCTAGTCACTTCATTGTTTGTTGTTGAAGTTGCAGTCTCTTCTAGAGTGGCAATAAGAGTAGGATCCACAATTTCCATAAGTCTTCCTGGTTTGGCAACCTTAACAAATTTGTGGAGATTGAAACCGTCTACAAACATTTAATCGGTGGGTCTTCTTCCCGTTAACAATTCCAACACAAGGATCCCATAACTATATACATCCCCTTGTTTTGATGGCTCAACACCAACTGCATATTCTGCTATTCATAAAACAATCAAGTATATCAGTTTTGTGTACAATTTGGAACCTAACTACTGCAATATGCAAAGTTTATTTTGTTGATCAGACTAGTATGAAAACTTTTTTCATTATCAATGATTAGTGATGTATGAATTATTAAACAAATGAATTTCAATATTGGGTTGAGATAGAAAGATAGATCAATTTCATCATCAATAACATTCCTATCTTAGAGAAGGAGATCATTTATGTCTTGTCTTATTACAATTTTTGAGATGTCATATCTTATATTGCTTGCCAACTTGCACTTAGAAATTTGTTAGGGATTAAAAGTTCAGTTGGTTGTCTGTGCCACTGTCACAATATTACACATAAGCTACCATGCTGCTATTTGTTATACTAGTTATATTTCTGTCCATATTCAAATTTATCTTCAATAAATATGTTGATAAAAATTTAAGAAGTCATATAGTGGAAGATTGTTACCTGAAGATGTCAATCTCACCATAGAGGACTTCAAAGCTGAAGATGAAGTGCACAAGGATGTGCTTTTATTTTTGATTAGATTAGTCCTTTTATTTTTTCAAGAACTTTTGTAATGGCAATTTGCCTTAGTCAATAAATGACAATTGTATTAACTCTTTCTTATGTGGCGGACCCAATAAAATGTGATGTTTAGGAAAGTCATTTAGATTATTGGTACTTAAGAGAGCCTCGCTCCACCAACGTCTCTCTCTACTTTCCTGGTCATATTTGATTGGAGTTACCAAACGGATAAAGTGACTACAATGTGTCTTTGATTTTATTTTGGATTAGATTTTGGAAACTTTGATGTAATCATTGGCTATTAATAAAGTGTCAATTCTTTTACTTAATGTCTTGGACATACCTTAATTCAAACTTTATTATATAAGAGCCAATGGTTTTCATGTGGAAACACATTATGAGAATAGACAGAGTTCCTTTGCATCAACTCTAATGACTACGGACATAAACAAGTATTAGATAAACTTATGTGTCGCTCTAGTGGGTTGTATGCAACCACTATTTGAGTTATTGAATCCAACCATGTCATGAGAGACGACTTATGGGATTTTGACACATATAGGCTTTGACATGATGATCAGTGTATTAAAGACTTTACACGGACATCCATTTTCAGAACGAAGAAAAGTAAGAACCAAGAATTGGTTCGAGGAGCTGCACATGCGCCTCATGGCACCATGATTGTGCAAAGACCGACCATACATGGCCGGCGCCGCCTACCCCTTGCTGCAAATACATGGCATTGACACCATAAACTCCCCTCTCTACTTCTCAAGTCTATTGTGACATTATGGCTTAACCAAAACCTTCATTGGTTGATTATAAAGCCCATGTTTCGTTCTGTAAAGCCTGTTATTTAGGATTGAGACCATCTTATGCAAAGGAGATTGGGGAAATAATTCCATTCTTACAAAGAATCTAAGAGAATTCTATGTATTTGATCAACCAACTTGCGGACCATATAGATGTTTTATGGTGTTGGTTGATACGCAAACACGCTGGTCACGTGTTGTGTCATTATCCACTTGTAATGCTGCTTATACTACACTCCTAGCACATAACAGATGGCTACGGGCTCACTACCCAGATCATCCTATTCAGTCAATTTGACTTGATAATGCTAGAGAGTTTACATCGACAATTTTTTATGACTATTGCATATCATTGGGTATTGATATCAAGTATCATATTCCCATGTACACACCCAATTGGTCTCGCGGAAAAGCCACCATTAAATGACTACGATGGTAGCCCGGACATTGGTAATGCGCACCAATATTTCCGCTTGGGTTATGCAATATCGCATGCAGCTATGCTAATTCGTCTACGACTCATAGCAACCACTCAACTTTTATTTGCGTTACAGTTAGTGACTGGGTTCGAGTCTAATATCTCGTATTTATGAATATTTGAGTGTGCGGTTCATGTGCCAATTGCGTTGCCACAGCGCATCAACATGAGTCATTGTAACGAATGCATATATATATTTGTTGGACATGAGTCTCCAACTATAAGTCCGCTAAGTCGAACCCTTGACAGGCGATCTCTATTTCGCTGGATTTGCGAATTGTCACTTTGATGACACAGTCTTCCCGTCGTTAGGGGGAGATTAGACCGTCAATGTTCAACAGGAACGACAGGAATTGTAGTGGTCTGTCCCCACTATGTCTCATCTTGATCCTCTAAAAGTGACAAGATCACATATACATGCTGCAAACATGTATGCAAGGATTGATGTCCCCACAAGAGGACATGGTGCCACCCAGAGAAGATGGGTACTGCACCACTACCATGGACGGTGGTATGGTGACGCCACAAAGGTGGCATAATGGCGTCATAGGCCATGGGTTCCACTAGAGAGAGTAGGAGACCCATAGGTTCGATGGATTCTCGCCCTAAGAAGAGAGCGAGTTTGGCACAACTTGATCCATTGATCATTGATACTCAAAATCCGTCTCATGAGAATATTTTGGATTGTGGTTATGTCCAAGAGACATCGTTGGGGGACGCCTCAATGTTAGAACCAATTCCTGAGAATATAGAGATCTCTACAAACTACATTAGTGTACATGAGGACGTGGAATTATTGAGACTAATGACATCGAACCTTACTCCGTTGAAGAATGCCAACGTAGAGAAAATTGGCCTAAATGGAAAGATGCGATCAGGTTGAATTGGATTCACTAACGAAGAGGAAGGATTTCGGGCCTGAGATACCAACACCTCCTAACATAAAACCTGTTGACATTAATAGGTCTTCGTTAGATAGCGTGATGAGAAAAAGAGATGGTAATCTCGCCTTATGGCGCAAGGTTTCTCACAACGCCCTGGAATCGACTACGAGAAGACATATTCTCTTATAATGGATGTCATTGCACTCCACTACCTTATCAGTTTGGTAGTTTCCAAATAACTGAACATGCAGCTTACGAATGTGGTCACTACGTATCTCTATGGGGATCTAGATACATAATATAATGAAGGTTATTGTGGACTTTATTTACCCAAATCAAGTGGTTCTAGACCACGGAGCGCATTTGCAACGAGGTTGAAATGCTCACTAAAATGACTACTTGATTGGGAAGGGATATGATGAACTATGCCCACGCGTTTCCATGACAAGTTCCGGATTTGCAATTGTCGCGGTTTATAATTGGAACCCTTGAGAGTTAAGGGAAACCGCTGAACACCTGAAATCTGAGTTTGAGAGGAAGGACCATGGGAGAACACGGTTTTGTCTAGATTCAGAACTTGTATACCGTGTCAAGAGACATTTTTGATAAAGTCAAAGATGCACCATGGTCGTCCGTAGTCTTGGCCCTAAAAGGGATTCGTTTCGTCCCAGGGATGATGACGAAGACGTGTTAATAGCAGAAGTGCTTACTTTTGTACAATAGGCGCATTATTGTACTTAGCACAATACAAGACCGGACACCTCAATTATTATGAACTTGTTGGCTAGATATAGCCCCGCGCCAACGCAACGCCATTAGATTGGTATAAAGACAATCTTTCGATATTTGAGATGTACGATTGATATGGGTTTGTTCTATCCCTACAGAGAAAAGTGTTCTATCCCTACAGAGAAAAGAGATGACGGAAGTGTGGGATCAGACCCCACAAGGCAAAATGCCACCTTCCGTGCTCCTCCTCCCCTCCATCAAAATGACAACAAACATTTCTAAATATTGAAGTGAACAAAATCCGATCAGAGGATAATGTAGCGGACTTATTTACTAAGTCGTTACCAAAATCCAACTTCGAGAAACATGTAAATATCATCGGATTGAAAAAGTTATCCGAACTCCCATGATTGTAGCAATCAGGGGGAGATATTGTCATCAGGGGGAGGCATTATGTCTACATGTTCGATCTCGAAGAGTGAAGGACGTGTTGTGCTATTTTTGTCCTTCGACCAGGGTTATTTTTGTCCCACAGGGTTTTTGTTACCTGGCAAGGTTTTTTAACGAGGCAACAATTAAAGCGTCATCACCAAGTTTGAGCGGCACAAGGAGGAGTGTTGAAGGATGTCGACATAATGTGTGCCTCTACAAATTAGGGTTTAGAATTGTAATAGGAATGTGTTCTAGGTATTCAATTGTAATCGGATTCTATTACCTTTTGGGTACCTTGTACCCTATTTAAAGGGCTCCTATTATCAATAATAGACACACAATTCCATTCTCCTACAACACTATTTGCTTACTATAGGTTTTTTTCCAAATACAATTTTTGTCCCACCCCTTTTCACTGTGAATCCTATGTCCCGTACCTTCATGAAAAGATTGAGATTGTTGGTCTGAAAGCTACCAATATTGTCTTCCTTCCTTTTCTGAATTTAGTTTACCTAGATTCAAATATGTTCAAAAACCTATGAGACAATAAAGAAAAAGCTATTGGGTACTATGATAGATAAATTGCAGGAACAAAAATAATCAAATTTTGAATGCCTTAATTACTTCGTCCAGCTGAAGGTATACTAAACACGAACTATTTCTGAACAGCAATGCTTTTGCAGCCAATAGGACCCTAGAAATCAAAGAAAAATCAAAACCCTTTCAAGCATATGGAGAAATTTCAACACAGTTCAAGAAAATCAATTCCTTACTCAAACAATTGCCTTTCTTTAGAGGAGACAGCAAGTGATCTTGTTCTGCGAAATGGAAACAATAAGCAAGAGAAGAAATCGATTCATCAAATCGAAATGAACAAAAATGCTAAGTCCATTTCAAAATACCCTAAAACTCAACACCCAAATCGACTTCCTTAGAAAACCCTAATTCCCAAATTCACTTCACTATACAACTGTAATACCAAATTCGACTTCAATATGGACAACCTAACTCAAAATAAAATAAATGTGAGACCTTGGCTTCGATCAATGGCGGAAGTTGTTAATTGAGAGAGAGACACCGACAGAGATATGCGTTGTAATATATGGTGGTGCTGAGAGTGTTTCTTCTTGAATATGCTGGGTGAGAATGAACGATGCTTGCTGGGGTGAGAGGCGCCAGAAGAGGAGACTAATCTTTTTTTATTTTTCACGGGATACCAAACTACGTAAGGTGTTTTTTATTTTTCTTTTTATTTATTTTTTATTTTTATTTTTTAAAATGAACTACATAGGGTGGTTTCGATTGTTTGGATCGAAAAAGGTTATTTTTTCTATTTTGATATTTTTATTTTTTCACTTTAATTGCTTCACAACAGCAAATTAATATGTTGACTGTGTGTTGACGATAGGGAAAATACACAAAAGTGAAAAATTAAGTCTGATTAACTCAGAGTTGTCTGATGAGTGTCGTGTGATTCAATTTCACTAGTGGTGCTTTGTCGAGTTTCAATTTTTTTTTTTGGCACTAATTCATTGAATGCCAACTAATCTTCTCTAACATCTTCATTGGCTATATGGAAATTAGTACACCTCTAAATAACAAAAAGGATGTCGATATATAATTTCAAAAAAGACTGGAGACACCAACCATTAGATGTGAAACATATATTATTTTAGGCGTCAGGTCCAAAAATCATTTCATTTTGCCATGGTTAGAAGTTCGAGCCGCTACGTCAACCGAATGAGGCGTAATACCGCAATATGTATCAACTCCACGCTAGAAAATGAGGAGTAATCAGATGGTGTATGACAATGGATCTGTCTTCAGTCCAGAGGTGTTTAATCTTACTGAGGATGATCTCATGATTAAGTTTGCTTCTGGTGTCTCCAATGTCACAGCATTGGCACTGGCCATTTCCTACCCAACAATTGCAGCTGCACCACATATGTTCCTCAATGCCTACAAGAATATGTTAGCAATTGCTGTGGCTACTGAGTAGTCCTTCCCTCAAGCTGATAAGGTCAAGGAGTATCTGGAGGTAGTAACACATTTATATTATACTTTCTGTATCTAGCTATAGCTTTAGCAGGGTTGCTTGTGAAATATGTTCCTTTTTATTGCATGTTACTAATTGTGATCAATGAATGCAGGATCCTTCCAAGTTTTCTGTTGCTGTGGCTGCTCCTGCCGCAGCTGCTGGTGGTGCTGCTGCCCCTGCTGCAGCTGCAGAGGAAGCGAAGAAGGAAGAGCCTGCTGAGGAGTCCGATGATGACACGGGTTTCAGTTTGTTTGATTAAGTAGTTATGGTTAAGTAATTACCGGTTAGCAACACTTTGACAATGACGTTTGTATTTTTTTCTGTGGGATTATCATTTCCTGAATTATGCTATGATTTTTAGATTGTTATCTTTGGTATTTGAGGATTTATTGGTATTGTTCATTAGTTTTATCTTCTTTGTGTTCATGTTGATGGCTTGGAGCCAATGCTCTGAGCTTCATTTGAACTAAACTTGGGACATAGGAACAGAATGGGTGCACCTGTGCACATTCACTTTGAATTGATGGAGTGTTGTAGTTTGTTCTCTTGCCCAATCCCCAAGATTTTTAATATTAGAAAGTAAAGAGTCTCGTGCCTAATCTCGGCCTAGGAAAACAACTTACTGTTTGGATTGTTCATCGAACATAATAAGTGGTGGGTGATAAAGTAATAGATAAAATTATGTTTCTTCATGTGGGATTCATACTCGCTTTCCATTTATGCAAAGCCAAATTATAGTTATAATGGTTTTTATAATTCTCAGAAATCCAATTGAATTACATGCTTCACTTATTACTTAAGCTACAACATTGTTAGTCTCGATCGAATCTTAGGGGAAATCTACACAACAAACAACTCATTACCAAGAAATCAAAATGAAGCTCTCACAATTTATAGTAGCTACAACTTATTTCTTCCACACTATTAAGATATTATCTCGCCTGTAGACATCTCCGGTAGTACAACTTAGAATATTGACACCTCGCTTCCCATGCCATACTGTACACGTTATTTGCACAAAAAAATCATAAGGATTATGCGGTCATAAAGAAGAAATGAAAGAATGGATAAATAAAAAAAAGAAATGAAAAAAGCCAAAAAATACCATTTTGCTGCACATATTATAAAGAAGAAAAAAACAGCACCTCTTGTTAATTAGCTTCTTCTTGGCCTCTCTCGATGGATGTCAACACTAGTGTAAGCATTTTGAATATGGTGTAGCTCCCTGTGGACCTCCTCCATAGACATCCTATTCCTTGGTGATTCTTCCGAGCAGGCAAGTCCAATCTTAAGGGTTGGAAGTATGCACTTCCACACGTATGTGTTCATCTTGCTTAAATTCTCATTGTCATTGTTTTCTTCATCTGCTTCGATTTCATTGTTGTAACCACTGATGTAGTTCACTTCATTGTGTGCTGTTGCATTTGTTGTCGCTTCTAAACTGGCAAGAAGAGCAGGATCCACAATCTGCATTAATCTTCCTGGTATGGCCATCTTGACAAAGTTATGGAGGTTCAAACCCTCTCTAAACATTTCGTCAATAGGTCTTCTTCCTGTGAACATTTGCAACACGAGAACCCCATAACTATATACATCCCCTTTTCTTGATGGCTCAACGCCACTAGCATACTCTGTGACTCACAAAACAATCAAATATATATATATATATCAGTTCTCTGTGTAGAATTTGAAACCTAACTTCTATAGCATGCAAAGTTTCTTTGTTGATCAAACTAGTATGAAAACTTTTTTAATGTCGATGTGGTTATTGATGTGCAGGGGCGGATCTAGTATGTAAGTGGGGCGGGCTATAGCCCGTCCGAAGATTTTGGACAAAAAAAAAAAACTAGATGTATATATATATATTTTAGTTGGGTATAAGTGTATTATAGACAATTCCAGCCCGTTCGAGTATTCGACTAACTCGCCCTTCATCACTTTGTGTCTTCGTCAGTCCCTCTCCTCCTCATCTCACTTCGGCTCCCAGGCTCCCAGCCTCCTCCTCCTCGGCTCCTCATCACTTCGATTGCAGCTCTGGCCTCTGGGAGTTCGATTCTTCGACTGCACTTCGGCTCCTCAATCCTCATCACTTCGATTGCAGCTCCTCATCACTTCGATTCCAGTCCTCCTCCTCTTCTAAACTTCTGCAAATCTGCAGCTCTGGCCTCTGGGCTCTGGAATTCTCGGCTTCTCCAAGACATCAACATCAATTTGAGGCAATGATTCAATGTAAGATTTTGTTTAATTAATTGAATCAATCCAATTTGGGGCAATTTATAGGGTTTAAGGATTGATGTGAAATTCATGTTCCTGGGTTGTATTCAGGTGAAGATTTCATGGATTGAACTCATCTTCGTCTCATCGTCTCATCGTCTGGTATGCAATGATTCAATTTAACATTTTATTGTTTAATTGTTGTGGACTGTGGGTTAAATGTGATGTGGGTAAGTGGGTTTGAATGTTTGATTAATTGATTAAGTGGATGATCTGACTGGAGATTAAGTGGATGATCGGACTGGAGATAATGTGTTGATGAATTGGGTTTGAATGTTTGATTAAGTTGATTAATTGATTAACTGTCAAGCGGTTTCACGAGAATCTGAGTTGCTTAGTGATCCAAAGTTCCAGAATTTGGAATCCATTTCTGATTTGTGCAGAATGTTGGTTCAAACAAGGAAGTCAGAATTTTTCCCTATGCTTTATAGATTGATTTGTCTAGTTTTGACTATTCTTGTTTCTATGGCGACCACTGAAAGAGTATTTTCAGCTATGAACATCATTAAGAATAGACTTAGAAACAAGATGGAAGATGAGTTTCTTGGTGATTGTATGGTCCTTCATATTGGGAAGGAATATGCTGAATCTATTGACAATGAATCGGTGATCAAAGAGTTTGAAGTTTGTGGAACTCGTAGAGTTAGATTTAGTTAGTTTAGGTTTTTGTATTGCATTGCACGTTTATTTTGTTATTGATTTTGGTTTTTTAGTTTTGTATAGATATGCATTTGAAGGGTAAGGCCCACTATGTCTTCCCTTGACTAGGTGTATATTTTTCTTAAATTAATAAAATTCTCTCGCACCGTCGAGATTTTCTATAATATATATATATATATATATATATATTTTTTTGTTGAAGAAATTCCAGCCCGTCCAAAGTTTCAATCCTGGATCCGCCCCTGTTGATGTGTGAATGTATTATACAAAAGAATTCTATTTTTGGGTTCAGACAGAAAGAGAGATAAATTTCTTCATCGATATATTTTCTATCTTTACAAAAGAGATCATATGTCTTACAGTATTACAATCTTTGAAATGTCATATCTTATATTGCTTGCCAACTTGTACTTGGTCATTTGTGAGGGCTTAAAATTTAAGTTAATTGTCATTCCCGCTGTGTCACGTTGAACATAAGCTACCAAGCCTACCATGCTTCTATCTGCCTATTATTTTGTCCATATTTCTATTATCTTCAATAAACATGTAGATAAAAATTTACGAAATTAATTATAAAGTAGTGGAAGATTGTTTACCTGGAGCAGCATAGCCAATGGTTCCCTTTATCCCAATTGAGCTACTTTGATTTTGAGAGGAGTCCACAGTCGTTGAGATGAGTCTTGCTAACCCAAAATCACCTACACGAGCAACCATGTCATCATCAAGAAGAACATTGCTTGGCTTCATGTCGCAGTGAATGATTTGTGGTTCACAATGGTCATGAAGATAACACAACGCAGACGCCACATCAATAGCAATATTCAATCTTTGAAGAAGGTTCAAGCTCCTTGATTGGTTTTCTCTGTGCAGCCACTCCTCTAAACTTCCATTTGACATATACTCAAAAACTAGAGCTTTGAAGTCATTACCATTGTAATCTGAGCTGGAGCAACATGTTAAGATTTTCACAAGATTCCTGTGCCGGATATTTCTTAGTGCATTGCATTCTGCCATGAAACTCTTGGAAGCTCCTTTCTGTTGAAGGTTGAGGACCTTAATGGCAACAACATTGTTTTCTTCTTGATCAAGAATCCCTTTGTATACAGAGCCAAAACCGCCTGATCCAATTTGATTGCTCAGAGAGAATCCGCCAGTAGCTTGATGAAGTGTCTGGTATGAAACCTTTGAAAGGAATTTGATTGATGACACTACAGATAATGGTTTCTTCTTTTGAGCTTTTTCCCTCCAATAAAGAGCTAAAATGACCGCAAACAGAAGAGAGCATCCAGCAGCTAAAGAAATTGTGAACTTTAATTTGAAACCATGCAACTTTCTCTGCTTTGGTACATTGTTGGGGCATGCTGGTAGCTGCAAGTCCGAAACACCACCACAAAGTTTGGTATTTCCATCCAACGATATTGTACTTCTGTTTTGAAAAACTCCTTTCGGTACCTCACCCTCCAGTTTATTGGACGAAAGGTTCAAATATATCAAGAATGGAAGTCTCCATAGATCTTTTGGAATCTGTCCTGACAAGTTGTTTTGTGAAAGATCTAGATACTGAAGACCTCTCAGAGAAGCCAAAGAAGAAGGTATTGTACCTTGAATTAGATTCCCTTGTAGGTAAAAATATTCAAGGCTCTGACATTCCCCAATGGTTTCTGGAATTTCTCCTGTCAGATTGTTTCCAGAGATGTCCAATTGATAGATATTCTTCAACTTACCGACTTCAACAGGCAGGCTGCCAGTTAGTGAGTTTTGCGATAAGTCGAGAAATGCAAGTGAGGAAAGGCCAATAATTTCTGGTGGTATATCTCCACTAAGTCTATTCTTTGAAATGTTTATCTCATATAAATTCTTGCAATATCTAATAGTTGGTGGAATGCTTCCTTCTAATTCATTTGTTGTTAAGCGGAGGGAAAACAATTGAGTAAGGTTTCCCAGGGAAGAAGGGACCTCTCCTGATAATCTGTTTTTATGTAAACCCAATCCTTGCAGCTTTTGTAACTTGCCAAGAGAGGTAGGAATGACACCTGTTAACAAGTTCTCATTGAGGCCCAAGACTATTAAATTTTTGAGATTTTCTAATGTTGCAGGAATCACTCCTGATACTCGATTGCCTCCAAGTAAGAGTTCAGTCAGAGTGGTTGACAGATTGGCTAAAGAGTTGGGTAAATCACCTCCAAATTTGTTGTGATCCAAATAAAGACGTCTTAGTTTGGTGCAATTTGTCAAGGATGTTATAAAACCCAAGGCATTGACTGAATAACTTCCTAGACTATTTAGAGTTAAACCGAGCCACCGAAGTTCCGGAAGATTTCCAAAACTTGCTGGAACTTGCCCCACAAATTTATTTCCGACAATATCAAATACTTCAAGCTGAGAAGCATTGGAAAGTGAATCTGGTATTTGCCCGGAGAATTCATTTCTAGCAAAAAACATTTCTCGGAGATTCGGCATGTTTATGCCTATGGCGAGCGGAATACTGCCCCTAAACTCATTGCCCCCAAGTGAGAAGCTTTCCATGGATGATATGTTAAAAATGGAGGGAGGAATCATACCGAAGAGTTGATTGTCAGAGATGTAAAATAAAGATAACCTTTGCAGTCGTCCTATCTCCTCTGGTACGTTGCCCACCAAATTGTTCGCCGTGATGGAAAGGTGTATGAGTGATGAAAGATTTCCCAAGGAAGGAGGGATGCCTCCTGTTAGATTGTTTACTTGAAGACTAAGAAACTCAAGCTTCATCAACGAGCCAATGTCTGAAGGAATTTTACCACTGAGGCGGTTTCTTCCAAGGCTTATGATGCTTAATTTCGAGCAGAAGGTCAGGTTGACTGGAATTCCCCCCTCAAACAGGTTGACACTTATATTGAGATGTTGCAGTCGGAGCAAGTGCTCAACTTGTTGCGGGATCTTGCCAGAGAAGCTGTTGTTTGAAAGGTTGAAGGTCCTGAGAAATGAGAGATTGCCAATGTAAGGTGATATGGTTCCATGCAAGTCACCATCTGGTAGTTTCAAGGCTGTTACTCTCTGATGCCGTCTGCCACAAGTAATTCCTTGCCATTTGCAGAAGTGAACGGAGTCATTCCATGAGTTCAACAACCCTTGTGGATCGGCGACTATGGATTCTTTGAATTTGAGCAAAGCCAAGTGATCGGTTTCATTGCCAAATGAACTTACAACAGTAGTAGGTTGGAGAAGGTTGATGAAAAGGAGAAGGGTCAGAACATGAAGGTATATGAAGCTCTCCATTCAGTTTGTATAAGCAGCAGGAAGCTAGTCGGCCGGTGATGGGAATATTAGGCAAGGCATTCAAATTAAGTTGAGCTTTTAAAATGTGTATGGTATTTAACATCCTATACATGTAGCAGAGTCTTCAATTATTATGAGTGTTGTTGACTCAGGGAGCAGGGAGAGACTAAAGACTTGGACTTAAAAGACCATTTATGGTGGACGTCAAATTTTCGTATGGAAGAGACTTTGGAGCAGCTAGTGGATCAGCGAGTCTACCACTACTTTTCTTCTAGAGAAAACTCCCGCCAGCGCATTGGCACAAAGCAATATTATTCAATATTATTAGCTTGAGCTTCTTATAATTCAGTGCATGCCCTTAGGCTATGTTTGGTATGACTGTTCTTTGAGGAAAAACTGGCTTTTACTTATTTATGAGAATAAGTAGCTGAAAAGAAAAGTAGCTGAGTGTTTAAGTGATTTCAGTAGTAAAAGCAGTGGCAAAGTGTTTGGTAAACTCAAACTGGCTTGTGCTTTTTGTTTGTAGAATGACCAAAATGGACATGAGATCATTTTGTCTTAATTGTTTGGTAATACATTGTTGTTCAAATGCTTTTGTTATTATTTTTAATCTTTATTATGTCCTTATTAATTTTTGTCAACTTTCAATTTTTATAAATCATGGTGACCATATTATTAATATTGGCCAATTTTAAAAATAACTTATACAAATATATTAGTAACATTAATAACAATTGATTTCTGGTTCGCATCAAGTAATCACAAAAAATATCATAACATATTCAAATGTTCACAAATTCTAACACTTTTTTTAAGGCAAATTGTAAATCTCAAACAAATGTATGCTAATTCAAAATATTTGCCTCATCCAAAATGTGAAGATAGCAAATTTTGAGGAAACAAAATCCAAAAACAAAAATTAGCAGGTGATTTCTATGTACTATATAAGATATGATTTCTACTTGGTACAGATTTATTTTCAATGAATATATATTTACAGTTTTGCTCCATCCAATTATCACCACAGTAGCAAATGATTTCAGTCAGACTAATTAAGGACAACAGTGAGATGGAAATGCATTTAAAAGAACTCATCAAGATATGAAGATAGCAAGTTCTGAAGGTAAAAAAAAAAAAAAAAGGCAGGTGATTTCTTTAGCTTCTCTCCATTTCTCCTCCAGAACAAAGTGTGTGTGTTCAGCTTCTGCAGTTTCATCAGATGACATCTCAATTGCTTAATGTCTGACTGTTTGATTGGTTTTTGCATGAACATCTTAGCTCCTTCCTCCAAGCATCTTAACTTCTACTTGGCCAGAAACAGCTAACTTCTGCTGCTGCTTTTTCATTACCCACAAATTTCTCAGAAATCATTGTAACTGATAGTTGAATGCAAAGGTAAAGCACGAAATTAACAAATACTATTCCACATTAAACAAAGATTTTGTCACAGATTTGAAACAGTAAAAATGTGTATATCAAGAAGTGCAACCATGTCCCACGTTGAATAAAGATGAATGAATGAATATGATAACAACTTCCATAATTTGTCTATTTTATATGTCCATTCGATCATTCATCATCTGCATTTTCTTCATCACTACAGCTTCCATGAACAAGATACCAGAAAACAACTCTTCCATGAACAAGATATCAGATAACAACTCAAATGTATACTGAACCAGGTTAGATATCACATTACAATAATTGCAATATTTCCTATATGAAAAAGATGCCACCCCTGCAATATTGTTCACATAACCACACAACATAAGACAACCCCAATAAAAAAAGGAAGCAGCAAGAAAGAAACCTAATACAAAGCCATCAAGCTCTGCACAAAGTTTCCATGAATAAATTACAATTTGTTTCACTCCTAATCCAGCTTAAAGATTCCATAACAATCGAAACTATATTCACACATAATCATCAACCCAGATCAAGATATCAAACTATATATATTCACACATAATCATCAACCCAGATCAAGATATCAAACTATAGTCACACTCCTCACTCTTAACAGCAACCCAGAACAACCCACATCAAGATACACTCAGAAAGCCCAGATCAAGATACAGTCACCAAGATTCAGGACAGAGAGAAATGAAATCAAACCCCAAGAAATCAAAATCATAAACAATACTCCTTACCGAACTCGAGGTGTCCACCGGGGAGAGCAAAGGTGGAGGCACCGATGAATGCACGATCTCGTCCTAAGAGCACTGAGAGAGAGAGAGAGAGAGAGCACTGAGAGAGAGAGAGAGAGAGAGAGAGAGAGAGAGAGAGAGAGAAGAGGTTGGTCTGTAATTCCTTGAAGTTCATGAGGGTACCCAATGGTATTTCAAAAAATTCATTAAACCATCGCTATAGTAGCAAAAAATTCATTAAACCATCGCTACAGTAGCGCCCTGCTTCTGGCTTCTAAAAGCCGGGGTGAGGCAGCTTCAGCTTTTTGATGAAAAAGCTGCAGCTTCTGGAGAAAGCCGACAATTATAAGCAGGGGAGCTAAAAAGCCACAGTAGCGCGCGGCTTCTGGCTTCTAAAAGCCGGGGTGAGGCAGCTTCAGCTTTTTGATGAAAAAGCTGCAGCTTCTGGAGAAAGCCGACAATTATAAGCAGGGGAGCTAAAAAGCCCCCCCCTCCCCAAACGCAGCCTTAATTAGCTCCAAGGTGAACACAGTCAAGCTCACCCTTGTTATTGTATTACTGCGGTAAACTAGAACATGACGTTTCAGTGATCGGAAATTATTCTATGCACCGACGGTGTAAGTGACCAAACCCTTATAAAATAATCTCTCTTCAGTGATTTCACTAGTTGTTTGTTTTTCTTTTCCAAATAATGACTCTTTATTCAATTCTGGTGGGTGGGACTTAATTATATGCAGGTAACGTGTTTGACTAAATGTTTCTTAAAGAAAGAGGTGCCAGGTTGAATTGGAAGTGATGATTTTATCTCTAACGCCAATGTTAAGGTACTCCTTGATTTGTTGGTTTCCATTTACACAAAACTATGGCTATGAATTGGACTAGTTTGCCTTTTTTGGTAATTCTCACAAACCCAATTATACTATATATGAAAAATGAGTTCACTATTTACACGGTTCATGTAACAGTAAATTGACGATTTTACCCCTGGTCTTCTACCATAATTTTGCATATGCCATATACATATGAAAAGACGTTTTTACCCTTTCATTGTTTCTTAATTACAAGCTGCCATCTTTTGATAGTTTTGTTATTCGGTGTCTGGGTTTTGAATTGATATGCACACATCCATGATCTCCCGTCCATAGCCTCCTTTTATTTGATCATTCTAATTTCTTTACAAGAACAAAACCCGTGGCAAAGCACGGGCCAATTTTCTAGTTAGATTACATACATCACTTATTACACATAATTAAGCCACAACATTGCTAGTTTCCATCGGATCTCAAGGGAAATCTACATAACATACAACTCAAAACCTAGATATCAAAATCAAAACACTCCTAATTTAGTAGCTACAAGTTACTTCTTCCACACTTTCAGGATATTATCTTGCCTATAGACGTCTTCAGTAGTACAACTCAGAGAATATTGCTACCTCACTTCCCATGCCATACTGTGCAAGTTATTTGCACAAAAACATGAGGATCATGCGGTCATAAAGAGAATGATGAAAGAATGAATAATGAAAAGAAGCCAAAAAAATATACCACTTTGTTGCACATATCATAAAGAAGAAAATAACAACACCACTTATTTTGCTTCTTCTTGGCCTCTCTCGACGGAAGCCAACACCGGTTAAAGCATTTTTTATATGGTTTAGTTCCCTGAGGACCTCCTCCATAGACATCTTATTACTTGGTGATTCTTCCGAGCATGCAAGTCAAATCTTAAGGGTTGGAAGTATGCACTTCCACACGTAAGTGTTCATCGTGCTTAAATTCTCATTTATAATGTTGTCGTCATCAGCTTCGATTTCATTGTTGTAACCGCAGACATTGGTCACTTCATTTTCTGTTGTTGAAGTTGCAGTCTCTTCTAGAGTGGCAATAAGAGTAGGATCCACAATTTGCATCAATCTTCCTTGCGACTTAACAAAAATATGAATAGTGCAACCGTCTACAAACATTTCATTGGTAGGTCTTCTTCCTGTGAACAATTGCAACACAAGGATCCCATAACTATATACATCCCCTTGTTTTGATGGCTCAACACCAACTGCATACTTTGCAACTCATAAAAGAATCATGTATATTAGTTCTTTGTGTACAATTTGGAACCTAACTACTGTAGTACACAAAGTTTCTTTTGTTGATCAAACCAGTATGAAAATATTTTCACTATCAATGGTTAGTAATGTATGAATGCATCAAACAAATGAATTTCATTATTGGGTTGAGATAGAAAGACAAATCAATTTCATTATCCAATATCTTTTCTATATGTCTTAGAGAAAGAGATCATTTATGTCTTGTCATATTACAATCTTTGGAATGTCATATCTTAGACATTGCTTGCCAACTTGTACTTGGGCGTTTGTTAGGGCTTAAACATGAGCTTCCATGCTCCTATAATTTGTTATACTTCTGTCCATATTCAAATTTATCTTCAATAATAAAATAGTGGAAGATTGTTACCTGGAGCAGCATATGTTAGCCAAATAGCCACCCTCAAGTATAAGAGCCAAGTTATAGTGTAGGGATTATGAGTAGGGGATATTGTACCCAAGGGATTAGAAAACCCATTCTAGCTAGGGAAAACCTAGAGGATGTTAGATAAATATGCAAATGTACAAATCTCAAATAAGATCTCACAAGTGAACCAAAGTTCATGGTAATTATATGCAAGGTGGAGTAGTTGTTTGATTTTGATTTTTGAGATGATTTGATTCGGAAATAACTAAATGAATACTTGAAATGTAATCTAAACTAAGCTAAATTAGATGTGATGAAATGGATGGGAGTTAGGACTTAAAGTTTTCACCTTTAGCCTCTCTTGCAAACAATGATGCTTCTATAGTGAATGATGCCATTTTAATTAGCCAATTTCTCTCATTGCATCCCTCTCGGGTATGACAAGGGACATACTCCTTTGATGATATCAAGCAACCCCTCTTGGGTGTAATATTTAACTACTTAAATCATGCATTTCAATTCGATTAAGTATCAAATGCATTTGCCTAAGTGCATAAAGCTTGGAGATGAAGAGATTATGCAAACCAACCATGCTTATCTCTAAGTGATTGTAGTTCACAACTCTAACATGCACATATGATATACTATCATGCTTCAAACAACCAAGGTTAATCATGCCCTAATTGTTTCTATGTCATGGCCGGTAAATATTCATACCTAAATTGATTAAGTTTAAGCATAAACATTCAACTCTTGAACTAGCATGTTAAGGTGTTATTGAAAAGTGCATCAAAAATAATATTTACATCAAAGTCATACAAGATTGGCTAGGGCTTTCAACCGTACCCCTAACAAACTAACTACTCACTTATAATCAAATACATAAGCTTCAACATGTTTATGAACATCAAACTAAAAAGTAGGGATAGAGAAGTGACTAGTGATGATCAATTTGAGGATGGTGTAGATGAACTCATGAAAGCATTGACATGTTGTTAATGGTGATGGTGATGGTGATTTCTCAAGTGATGCTAGACTCATCTTCTTCTTCTTCAAAACTTGATGATGGAATATGAGATATAGAGATGATCTAGTGGTGAAATGATGGAGAGGTGAAGCTTTATGTATATGAATTGGAATGGATAGATGTGATGATGAATTTGGTGGTGGTAGTAATGGAGGTTATGGATTGAAGGTGGTGGTGATGGAGGTTTGTAGAAGAGATGTTAGTGGATTGTGTAGAGAATATAGAGAAGAAGAAGATATAATGGCTAAGTGTGGGTAATAATATCTCTTCCTTGTGAAGAATGGATTCTTAAATAGATGGCGAGAGATATGAAAATGGTGTTGTGAAGTTAAGATAGCAGCGAGGTGTGACGTCCCGAACCCGAATTCACCGGTTTACTAGTCATTTGGACGGTAAACAACTTTTACTTTCACTTTTACTGTTGTTTCAATGCTTTTAGGGGGCCCTAAAAGTTGACTTTTTGTTCGGGTCAAAATTTGAGAAAATTTCCTTCATGAAAATTGTAGAGAACGTTAAACCGAGCGTGTGCATATGTGGTACGTAAAAATCGGAGTTGTAACGAAGAAGTTATAAGGGTTTTAAGTTAGTGGCAGTTTTGTAATTTCATAGAATTCATGTCTATAAATAGAAACCTGGACTTTCCATTTCGGGAAAGCCCCGAAAATTTCCAGTTTTCTTCCTCTCGCCGACGTAACTTTCCGGTGTCGCTGCCGCCTCGTCCGACCACCTACGGCCATGAAATTGGTGTCCATCTCTTTGCCTTGAAACAAGGCTTCTATCTATATATGCCTTGCACCCTATCATTCACCATAGACGACGAATCGAAGCCAACAAGTTCACTGTAGCAGCTCGGGTTTTCTGGAAATTTTCCAGATTCCGGCCATCTGCGGCGGCATTTTTGAGCTTGATCGATGCGCCTCGAGACGTGGATGATATCCCTCCAAGCTTTTTTCCACAAATCGAAGTGAAATTGACGAATCGAAGGTTTGAATTTCTGGGTACTATTTGGAAAATCGGGTTTTACTGTTTGAGCTTAGTTTCGGGTATTTTCATGTGTTTTCTGACTTTGTGGTAGATGAGAAAGATGTTTGGATGGTTGAGACGAAGCTGCTGCCAAAATTTAGTGGCCGGAGGCGGAGGTTGCTGGTGTGGGAACATTGCGGTGAACAGTGACTGCGGTGCGTGAACAGTGACTTAATGTTTGTTTTTAGCTAGATTAATTTCTTAAATGTTGTAGAGCTTGTATGTGAAGTTTGGTGAATTTTGGAGGAATTTGGAATTGTTTGTGATTTTCCGAAGTTTGGACTTTTGTGATTGAATTGTGGGAAATCCGGCCATCGGATTTCCCTCATTTTCGTTGTGGAATATATAAATCGAGGAATTGGTGTTAATGGTGAAGTTTGGATTAAATTGGAGAAGAAATGAAAATGTTGATTTTTGAGAATAGGGCATTGGAATCGTATTTAAATTCTGGATTGTTATTCACGAATTACAATTGTATACAGGGCGACGTGCCAAGCTACTGCTCGACGTAGGAAACCTGTAGCGTGGTCGCCTAAACAGTACTGTGAGTTGACATTTATTTAAATTAATTGTGCATGCAGTATATTAGCATTTTCCGATTGAGATTTAATTTATAATTTGAATTATTGAGTTTTATGGTTTTATGAGATTTATTTTATTGAGCTTGATTTCTTGAGATTTATTATGCTCTATGAGTTACGGGATTTTTAGTGGATTTCCTTCCTGAGGGCTTTCAATAGATTTTCAAGCTAATTATCTATGAGTTTTTGAGTTGGGAAATGATTTTCGGGAAGTGACTGATTCAGAAAATATTATGAGAATTATGGATTTCGAATATCGGTTTTTATGAGGATTCGCGAGTACGAATGTTTCATCGAATTTTTGAGCATGATTGAATTATCGAGATTTATTGAGCTTTGAGCCCCGTACTTATCAGCCTTGAAGCTAGATTGAGTTTTCTTTCCGAAAGCATTTATTGATTTACAAAGTATTTGATTTTATGCTTTCGAGGATGCTTTCGAGATTCTGAGGTTATTTTCAGTTTCTTGAGGAGGCTATTCAGTTTATTAAGGAGGCCAGTTTTGGCGCATGCGTATCTTACCTAGTTGGTAGTCCCTTCTAGGTAATAGTTTGGTTGGCAGTCCCTTCCAGACTACAACCCGGTTGGCAGTCCTATCCGATGCGTCACCTGGTTGTCAGTCCCTTCCAGATGACATGAGGTTGTTAGTCGGCAGTCCCGTCTACTACCTGTGGTTAGTCGGCAGTCCCATCTACTACCTGTGGCTAGTTGGCAATCCCTTATATCCACCGCCTCCTATTCTGATTGGCAGTCCCTTCCGATGCGTCATCTGGGTGGCAGTCCCTCCTAGATGGCATGAGATGACTAGACAGCAGTCCTTTCTAGTCATCAAACGAGCCTCATGAAAAGGATGTTTTTATAAGGATTGAGGATGAGATTTTAAGAGGTTTCAAGATGTTCTTGTTACGTGATTGAGATTTCAGTAAAGAGGATGATTAAGAGTATTTTCAAGATTGTTACTGCATGCGAGATTTTAGAGAATAACTTGGGAAAGCATTAAGTTTTACTTATACATTTGAAAGTACTTATTTTTCGTCCACTCACTCTAACGTATTTTAAATGTTTTCCCCTGGGCCCTTCGGTTTTAAATGCCCAGTTTGCAGGCCAGTTTAGTTTGAGGTCGAGCGTACTTGAGGTTGAGGCATAGCTGTCATAGCTTCCGCATTATAAAAGTATCGGTCATATATCTTGTTTTCTATTCTCTTGTACGCCTGTACATTAGATTGCTATGATAACCTATGAGATTAACATTCTTAAGATCAGAATTGTTTGTGAAATGGGAGATGTTGTGATATAGGGAGCAGGGTGGCTCCAGGAGAATCAGGATGGATGATTTAGAAGTGTAAATGTTTTTCTACAGGTTTTGAGTTGTCCATTTTTAGGGGAAGTTCTGTCAAATTTTTGGTATAATTTCTTTTAAGGTGGGCCCCGCATGGACTCTTCGGATTTCAGGGTGAAATCTGGGGCGGGTCTTGTCACTAGGTTTTTGAATTGAGCAAAGAGTTAGAGTATGAGAGTAGTAATAGATCCCAAAAATAAGGGAAAAAAGTATGAGAGTGATGGTGTAGGTTAGAGTAGGAAATGATGAGTGAGGATGGTGATTAAGCCTAAACCATGATAGATATTGAAGTGATGATGGTGGTGGACTTTTGGGTAATAGGGAGTGTTTGGTTGAATTTGAACCAAAAGGTTTGCAATTTGGTTAAGATAGAATGATGGTGAATTGATGTAATAGAATAGATGTTATGGTACTCATCCTCCTTGCTCCTCCATGAATATGGCCAGAAAATACAGAGCACCACCATGAGTGGTGGTGCGCCTTCACTTGTGCCTCCAAAAGTGGTGGTGCAAGGAAAATTTACCTAAATTTCACTTTTTTCTCCTCTTATCAAGATTTTCTACAAAAAATGGAATTGGATTAGTTAACATTAAATTGGATTTTAGAACAAGTAATTTCTATATTTTAGGGCACAAATATGTATATGAATTATGATCCAATAGCAAACCCAATGGTTCCCTTTGTCCCGATTGTGCTACTTTGATTTTCAAAGGAATTTGTGGTCGTTGAGATGAGTCTTGCTCATCCAAAATCATCAACATGAGCAACCATGTCATCGTCAAGAAGAGTGTTGCTTGTTAATAATTTGCAGTTCACAATGGTCATGAAGATAACACAATGCAGAAGCCACACCAACGACAATATTCAATCTTTGAAAAAGGTTCAAACTCCTTGATTGGATTTCTCGGTGCAGCCACTCCTCTAAACTTTCATTTGATATATACTCAAAAAGTAGAACTTTAAATTCATTACCATTGTAATCTGTGCTAGAGCAACATGTTAAGATCTTCATAAGATTTCAGTGTCGAATATTTCTCAGTGCGTTGCATTTTTCCAGGAAACTCTTAGATTATCATTTCTGTTGAAGATTGAGGACCTTTATGGCAACAACAGTGTTTTCTTCTTGATCAAGAATCCCTTTGTATACAGAGCCAAAAGTGCCTGATCCAATTTGATTGCTTAAACAGAATTCGCCAATAGCTTGATGGATTGTTTGGTATGAAACCTTTGAAAGGAGGTTAATTGATGACATTGAAGTTAATGGTTTATTCTTTTGAGTTTTTCTCCTCCAATAAAGAGTTTAAATGACTGCAAATAGCATAGAGCATCCAGTGACTAAAGAAATTGAGAACTTTAGTTTGAAACCATGTAACTTTCTCTACTTTGGGACTTTAATGGGGCATGCTGGTAGTTGCAGTTCTGAAACACCAGCATAGAGTTTGGTATTTTCGTCCAATGATATTGCACTTGTGTTTTGAAAAACTCCTTCTTTCGGTACCCCAACCTCCAGATTGTTGGACGAAGGGTTCAGATATATCAAGAATGGAAGTCTCTGTAGGTCAGTAGGTCTTTTGACATATGTCCTGAGAAGTTGTTCCGTGAAAGATCTAAATGCCGAAGACCTTTCAATGAAACCATAGAAGAAGGTATGATTCCTTGAAAGAGATTCCTTTGAAGGTTAAGAAAATCAAGGCTCAGACAGTTTCCAATGGTTTCTGGAATTTCTTTGGTAAAACCATTTTCAGAGATGTCTATTGCATTGATATTCTTTAGATTACCCATTCCCGTAGGCAGGCTTCCAGTTAGTGAGTTTTGTGATAAGTTCAGTAAGATAGATAAGGAGGAAAGACCAATAACCTGTGGTGGTATATCTCTACTAAGCGTATTCTATGATAATTCCACAAACTGCAAAATTTTGCGATTTCCAATATCCGAAGGAACTATTCCCTCTAATTTATTAGCGACCAAGTAGAGTTGAAACAATTGGCTGAGATTTCCTAGGGAAGATGGGATCCGTCCTGATGATCTATTGTAATCTAAAAATAATATTTGCAGCTTTTGTAACTTTCCAAAAGAAGCTGGAATGACACTTGTGAGCAAGTTATCATCTAATCCCAAGAGTATTAACTTGTTGAGATTTCTGAATGTTTTAGGAACCGATCCCCCTATTTGATTGTTCCCAAGGTAGAGTGGAGTCAGTTGGGTTGAGAAATTGGCTACAAAGTTTGGTAAAATACCTCCAAAATTGTTAAAACTCAGAGCAAGCAGTTCTAGATTGGTGCAATTTTTCGAGGATGTCATAAACCCCAAATCATTAGATGAATTACTTCCTAGATTATTGTGGCCTAAGCTGAGGCACTGGAGATGGGGAAGATTTCCAAAACTTGTGGGAACTTGCCCCACAAAATTGTTTTCCCCAATATCAGTTATCTAAAGCTAAGAAGCATTAGCTAAAGAATCCGGGATGTGCCAGAGAATTCATTTTCTATAATGCTTATATGTTGAAGATTAGGCATGTTTAGGCCTATTGCAGGTAGAATACTGTCCCTAAACTCATTAAACGCAAGTGAGAATTGAAGCTATTCATGGATGATACATTACAAAATGAGGGAGGGATCATACCAAAGAATTGAGTGGGACTGATGTAAAATTTAGATAACCATTGCAGCCGTCCTATCTCCTCCAGGACATTGCCCACAAAATTGTTTTCCTTCAAGGACAATATTGAGATTCATGAAAAATTCCCCAAGGAAGGTGGGATGCCTCACGTCAGATTGTTTTGCTGAAGATTAAGATAAACAAGCTTCATTAATGAGCCAATCTCTGAAGAAACTTTCCTAGTATGACGGTTTGCTCCAATGCTTATGACGTTTAATTTCGTGCAAAAGGTTAGGTTGATTGGGATTCCCCCTCCAACTTGTTGAGAATTAGATTGAGATCTCGCAGTTGGAATAAATGATCAACTTGTTGCGAACTCTTGCCAGAGAAGCCCTTGTTTAGAAGGTCGAAGGTCCTTAAAAATGAGAGGTTGCCAATGTAAGGTGATATGGTTCCATGCAAATCACCATATGGTAAATTCAAGGCTGTTACTCTTTGATGTCATCTACCATAAGTAATTCCTTTCCATCTGCAGAAGTGAACGGGGTCATTCCATGAGTTTAAGAGCTCGTGTGGATTGGCAACTATGGATTCTTAAATTTGAGCAAAGCTAAGTGATCAGTTTCATTGCCAAATGAACTTACAACAGTGGTAGGTTGGAAAAGGTTGACGAAAAGGAAAAGGGTGAGGACATGAAGGTATGTAAAGCTCTCTATTCATTCAGTTTGTATAAGTAGCAGGAAGCTAGTTGGTCGGTAATGGGAATATTAGGCAAGACAAATCAGGTTGAGCTTTCAAAATGTGCATTTGCAAATGTACGCTATATGGGGAAAAGGTTATAAAAAAGAGAAGGGTCATAACACAAGATGCTCATTATAGATTAGAATATTGATTAATTGAACTATCAAAATGAAGAAGGTAGGGGAATTTAGGGATTATATGTGAGAGAGCGAGAGAGAAAACCATACGACAGAAGAAAACGCAGAGTGAAAGTGATCCTTGTCCGACGGCTAGCCCTCCCAGCGTAGTCGCTGGACTGGGACAGAAAGAACCTTATGTCCGGTGAAAGGCTGTCCAGTCGGAGCAGCTGTTATGGGGCGATGGCGTTGCACACCAAGGAGCCTGACTGTGAAAGGCAGTGGCTAGAGGATGGCAGTAAGGTGGAGCAGCTGTCGCCTTGCCCTTGGGAGGAGCTTGCTAGGTGGTTCAAGGTGCTGGCGGGCTCAAAGGTCGCCGGTTGGTGACGATCGGGGGGGGGACTCTGCGATTCACTGTGTTCAGTTCGGTTCATTTTGATCCCGATATGTTTGGGTGCTTTGGTTCCGACCTAAGGAAGGGACGACGTGGCTAGCCAGCAGAAGGTAGAAGAAGATGGTAGTGAGGCTGTTTGTGGTGAGGCACCGGCGAGATGAGATCGTCATGATCTCTGCAACCAGCTGCTCAGGCTTAGACATGATTGTGGCGACCTGAGTGGATATACCACAGCACCGTAATATTAAGCCAATAGGAGCTCGATAAGTCGTAGACGTATCGTAGACCTACCAACTTAATACTATAAGGCCTTTTGAAATATTGTTTTTAGAAAATAAGAAACAAATAAAACTTTTAAGAAAAGGATTTTCGATCAACAACCCAATATTCAAATTAACAAGTCCGGAAATACTTCAAAATAAAGAAGGCAAGTGCATTATGACGCCTTAGGGCTTACATCATAACCAAAATAAAACGAGTTCAACAGCAACAATAAAACATAGAGTGAAGGGGTAAGCGGACCTCACAGAATTCAACTGACTTCAACATTAAATGGAAAACGCGTAAATTGATAGAGTGAAAAGGAGAAGGACTTCAAGCAACGGGGACAGCCACACACGAACTCGGCCAACGATCCACTTCTAGTCCAGATAGTCCGGAGTGACTTCGTTGTAACCTGAAATGTAGGGGTGAGCATTTCGTCCTCGCTAGCCCAATAGGGGCCAACCCAACCATAGTTAGGTTTGAAAACTAATAAGTAAAATGTAGCTACTAGAATATAGATTGTGCGCATTTGTAAAATCGAGTAAAACAAATGCAAACAAAAACAATCATCGTTGTCTTTATCAGAAAATCATATGCAGCATGCTTCACACAACTTGGAGCTCCGAGATACTTACCTGTCGGCCAATCTTAAAACAATCGGTGACTAGCCGGTTCATCATCCTTTGAGAACCGGCCAATTACTTTGTAGTCCTTATGGCTATGAATAGCGAAAGTGTCCATTTCTCGACCCAAAGTGTCCTATGACTGGTTCACAGTTGGTACTTATCTTTTTTCTCTACGCAGATAGGAGCACAGCCCCCTCTGGAGGTTCACGGTTATCGACACCGTGGGATGCCTAGGAATCAACGTGTCTAGATCCCATTCACTTTCAGATCACAAGTGCAGACATACAGTGGGGTGTAGTATCTCAATGTACAAGTTTAGCCTTGGTTTTCGCAATCAGCCATTATCAGTTAAGAAAACACAAATATCACTAGGCATCGACTAATGAACAACCAAAAACATACTTGTAGGCAACATACTATTATACTAGAGCATTCCACATATACAGAAAAGTCTCTAACAAGGAAGAGACGGCTCACCCTACCTGGAAATACCTGCTTGTTCCACACTCCGGTGCTTTCGGCTTAAGTTTCCTTAACGATCGTGTTTCCAGAACCATTACTTAGTTTGTATGTAATTATCCAGATAAACATTGTGACTGACTCTAAGTAATTGTGCATGCTAAGTCCTTTTTGTTTTAATGAGGCTATTTATTATTTCTTTCAACTTTTAACAATTTGGGAAACTAACTTCTTTCTTAAAAAGGAAAACATCTTTATCGCTTCATTCAACTATCGCCAATCCTAGCGACCAAAGCTGAGTCGATCCTCACATTTTACGAGGTCAGTCAACCATCGGAGTTGACTTTGACTTTTGACCAAATACCATTTTATTTATCATTATTTCTTATTTATTATAAATAAATAAATAAATAATTATAAATAAAGTTTTACTTTTACTACTCTTTTTTCACCTTTTCACTTTTACCGTGGTTTTTACTTTTTCACTTTTACTTTTTAACTCCTTTCACCGAATTTGCCTTTACTTTCACTCTTTTCACTTTTTACCACTTTATCACGATAAATCTCCTTTAATTCAACTTTTACTCAATTCTTTATTTTTTTCAAAATAAAGGCTTTTCTTTTCTTCTTCCTTTTATTTTTCTTTTGGTCAAAATTACACAACAAAAACCACTAAAATTCTCAACACAAATTCCCAACACTTTGAAAACTAAACTAATAAATTCTACTAATTAAATCCTCCTCATATATACCATTTTTCACAATTTTCCACCAACAAAATAATTCAACAAAACAAACTCCAAAAATTCTAGGGTTTGTCCAAAACCCAATCCTTACCCTTTCTTCTCCAAAAACTCACGGCCTTTCCTCCTCTTTGGCCTTCTTCACTTACCAATCCGTCCAAAATCACACCACAACCAAAAATTCGAAACAAAGTTGCATGGGATAGATCCTTACCACAAATCCTTGTCAAAACCCGTAGCCTAGCGACTTGGTTTAAGAGAAAATTGGGTTCATGCACCAAAATAAAAAAATGAAAATCAAAAACTCAAATTTGAGAAGAAATAAGTGTAGATCGAAGGAATAGAGGCTAGATTAGGAGAGAGATTACCTTGATTTGGACTTAGAATGAAGAAATCACAAAAACCCCCAAATTGGTTTCGGGTTCTAGGGTTTTTGGATGATTGAATGGCTAAATCTCATGATTTTGGATAGAGGGAATAAAGAGGAGAAAATCTAGAAATTTTGGTGTGGATTGGGGTTCCTGCAGCTGGCGGCCGACGACGCAAGGAGAGAGAGAGGGTCGGATGAAGAGAGAGAGGGAAGTGAGGGAAATGGGGTTTGGAGGCTAGGGTTTGGTGTTATGAGGCCTTAAATACCTCCCCCTTTAATAAATGTGAAAAGTCTAATTTGCCCTTTCTTTTGGATCAAGTGGGCTTGACTGCTCACTTTTTCTTTTTCTCTTAATTTATCTCAAGCCCATTTCGAAAACACCACTCCAAACATCCTTATTTTCCCAACACTCCACCAAAGCCTTTCGGGAAAATTTTCAGGGCTTTTCCTAAGCCTCGGTACTTCAAGAAAAGTTTTCTAGACCCAAATTGGATTTCTGTAAATTCTTAATCATTTAAAATAGCCTCAAAGTCTTACCTAAACGCGAATACTTTTGTACCTTACGAATACGTAGTCCAAATCGTTGTACGACAAAATAAAAATAACAAGGAAAAAGTATGGGGGTCTAAAATGATGGCCTTTGGGTCTGGGCTTTGACCTTTGATCCATTTTATCTTTTTGTTTATTGGTCTGGGCTTTATCCCTTGACCCAGTTTATTTGGCTGCTTTATTTTATTTTTATTTACTTATAGTAAGATATGGCTCTATGCCGGCAATAAGTCTTTACCACTTTTGGGTAGGGCGATGTGGGCTTTATCCAGGTATACACACTCAGTGTGCCTTGTCTGGTCTAGTGAGGAGGCAATCTATTTCCTTGGTCAAATGGATGTAACCTCCTAGTGGCAGGATGAAACGAAGTGTTGTCAGATTTATTTCCATGTTGCAACATAGTGGGAAAGCTATGCTATTTGTAATGATGCTTCTTAGTGATAAAGTTATTTTTCCGATATGTCATCGCAATGTCAAAGTAAATGGAGTACTCATTCGTGCACTATTTGCTAATTGGTGTTTGTTAAATTACATAGATTTAGTGAAGTATCCTGATATTATTTTAGGATGTTCTCTTTATGCTTATTGTAATCTGAGATTTAAGCTCTACGTCACCCTCCCCCCCTGTATTCTGCAGTTTCATTAATCAAGATTTTAGGGCAGCTGCACCAGCCCCTTTCAAAAAAAAAATGGAGAAAGCAGGATATTTGACTGTCAGTATGCCTAGGCAGGACAATGGTATCACTCCAAGAATAATATTTTTGTTTTTATATTTAAAAGAAGCACGACTTGACTCGCATGATATTATATAGTTGTTGTCCTTTTACCATCATCATTAACATTAAACTAAAGGGTGGTTCTATTTAGATCTGCAAATTTGCTATTTGGACCTGTTTGGACCCAAAATGAGCATTTTGGCCTCACAAGGCACGTCTTGGAGAAATTGAGCCAATGTCCGTGGCTCAAGCTATATATTGTCGACAAGTTCGAAATATATATTTAGAGACTAAATAAAGCCTACTATGGAAGCATGAAAAGTCAACTTTAGCACATTTTCCTACTTCGGCTAGGAGAAACCGAGCTAAACAAGGAAGGAGGGCGGCAGACTAACCAAATGAAATCGAAATGAGCTGAAACTTTCCAGATTTATTCTAGACAGCCCAAGGATCATTTCTTATGAAGAGTACCAGAGCTAGTTTTAAGTGGAAAGCCTTCAAACAATCAGCCCAATTTTCTACAAAAGCAAAACTGGAAAACTGGACCTGTAAGAGGTCCAGCAGCATTTCCGGCCCAACCACATGGAAATAAATTCTAAAATTTTACCACAATAATCTTCACTCATGGTGGATAATTTCATATGAAGAAGTCGAAGGCTCATTATGAAGTCTTGTTAGAGAAATAATTGAAGGAATAAAGGGGCAGAAACTGACCTAAAACCAGCTCAATATTCACATGTTCATGTTTCCTACCCACATGAAGAAAGCTAGATGCTTTTCTTTTTTTCCTTGGATATATTTTTCTACTACAATCTCTTTAATAGATCATCATCACTTCCATGTTTCTGCACCTTCATGCTTTGCTTTCATTTCATCATTTCTCTATCTTTTCCATATTTTACAAATCACTTTCATACTCCACTTTCATTATTTTCTTCCACTCATCATTTCACTCTTCTTTTTCTTCCCTATATAAACATCTTCTCCTCTCATTCTAAAACACACATTCACAACATCAAAACATCTCTAAGATGATCTAAGTTCTCTCTAGAGCAAACCTCTCTAAGAGCAACTCCTCTCCTTTTCTTTCTCTTACCGGTGATCACACTCCTAGTCCTAGTCTTCTCAGAAGCCGACTTTCAGTGCCGCCAAACCCTCTGTCAACGTACTTCTGTCCTAGTCTCCTTGAGAGCCGATTGTAATACCACGACCAAACGCCAACACCAAGACACATTCACAACATCAAAACATCTCTAAGATGATCTAAGTTCTCTCTAGAGCAACCTCTCTAAGAGCAACTCATCTCCTTCTCTTTCTCTTAGCGGTGATCACACTCCTAGTCCTAGTCTTCTCAGAATCCGACTTTCAGTGCCACCAAACCCTCTGTCAACGTACTTCGGTCCTAGTCTCCTCGAGAGCCGATTGTAGTACCACTACCAAACACCAACACCAAGACACATTCACAACACAACAACATCTCTAAGATGATCTAAGTTCTCTCTAGAGCAACCTCTCTAAGAGCAACTCCTCTCCTTCTCTTTCTCTTAGCGGTGATCACACTCCTAGTCCTAGTCTTCTCAGAATCCGACTTTCAGTGCCACCAAACCCTCTGTCAACGTACTTCGGTCCTAGTCTCATCGAGAGCCGATTGTAGTACCACGACCAAACACCAACACCAAGACACATTCACAACACAACAACATCTCTAAGATGATCTAAGTTCTCTCTAGAGCAACCTCTCTAAGAGCAACTCCTCTCCTTCTCTTTCTCTTAGCGGTGATCACACTCCTAGTCCTAGTCTTCTCAGAAGCCGACTTTCAGTGCCACCAAACCCTCTGTCAACGTACTTCGGTCCTAGTCTCCTCGGGAGCCGACGGTAGTGCCACGACCACAACGGTTACAAAACCAGCTAAGCAAGGGTAACGCCCTAGCAACCCAGCCAAGCTAAAGTCACGCTTTAGCAAGTTCTCCTCACTTCCCGGTGGTTCTCGCTTTGCTCGATCTACAACATCAAGTATCGATTTGGTGACACAAGAAGATAAGCAAAAGTCCTCATCACAAGGCATAAAGACCCCAGCGACGAGGTTGGTGCTCTCCTCGTCTACAATCACTTGAAAGAAGTCAGGTCAAGGGACACCCCCGACGACCGCACCCGAACGGTGCTGGCACGCCTGCACAGAAAAGAGACTGTTGACCAGCTGCAACAATTCTGGAGCCAAACAGGACCTACCTAAATTTTTGTCAAAATTTAGTCCCTATTTTACCCCTCTTTATAACTTGAAAAAAAGAAGAAGCAAGAGTCATATTTAAGAACAGTCTTTCCCTTCACGATTGTTCTTAACCAATTGACAAATATAAACGTCCTGCCCAATTCAATTATGGTCTGGTGATTAATATTGGCATGATGCATAATGTAATATGGTAATCTAACTATAATTAGCGATAGAAGTGATGTCATAGAGAAAGGAATGACAGTCACCATAAATTTAGAATCCATTGTTTTCTTTTTTCTATTACCCACTAAGGATTCATAATTTGTTATTTCTTTTTTTTGTTACACATCCATAAAATTTTCAATTTATTGTTTTCTTTTCCTTCTCTAAGTTCTCTTACTATGAACATATTTTCTGAAGGACAATTCTTAGGTTTACCCCTTGAGTGAACGAGCATATTCATCTTCGTTGTCGATTAACATATTTTACTTAATAAATTTATAATCTGCCGGTCTATATCTTAAATTATCCTTTAAAGATCATCTCTGTAAAAAATCAATCTAATCGAAAATTATTTAATTATCTAATTGAATCAAACAAATGAATGGTTCTAACAACACTTACTACTACTATGATGAACCATAAATGTATTTCATAGAAATGAAGAACTAAAAGATCTTCAATTTGATTGATTTTTTACAGAGCTAATATTTGTATTACGTTATACAACATGAATGATTGAATTAGAAAATTATAAAGTTATTATGCGTTAATTGCAAGAGAGAGTGAATATATTTATTCACCCTAAGGGTGAACCTAAGAATTGTTTTTTTCTTAGGTTTTTTTTTTTTTTTTTTTTCTGAATAGGTAGTATGAATCATAGAGATTAAGCTTTAAAGTTGATAAGAGTGTTCATATATTCCTTCCTCCCCTCTCTGTATATAGTTTCTTACTAGATGAAGATCAAAGAATTAAATTGATGTTGAAAATTTTGCAGTAGTTCAAAATTGGAAGAGAGTGAGGGATACAGGGATTGGTAAATTAAAGAGAGGCTTTCGCTTCCGTTCAGAATAGATTGGTTGAGAACTTGATGCTCAATATTTGTAGAAGTGCTCCTAATGGCCATTGCTAAGTCAGCAAAGGCTATTTTTCTCATTCCTTCTTAATCTGACATCAAAGGAAAACTGAAAGTATATCGGCATGTCATAGAAGGTATAATGAGTAAAATACAAATTTGTGCAAAATAGGAAGTTTGGTTAAAAAAATTGGGATGGGAGGTCTAAAGAGCAAATTATGAGGTCTAATTAGAACCACCCTAAACTAAAACAATTTTGTAGAAAAATTCTAATCAGACAAACATAAGAGAAAATCCATGATTGAAACTCGTTGTATCTATGAAGATTTTTTTGTCATATATTATATGTCTAAAACTCTAAAATGAATCAAAGTTGAAATTTTGAAGGACTATGCTACAACACTGGTTCTTCTCAGTCTTAGTTAACCAAAGCCTTCAAAATAAATCCATGAGTCCTTTATAAGTACATCACTTAACTAAGATACAATATTGTGTTTAAATAAAAATAAATAATAAATAAAATGAAAAAAACTGCAACATTGCTTGTGTCCATCCTCTGTAAGCCTGTAAGTGGAAATCCGCAGAATAAACAACTCATAACCAAGATTCATCAAGCACACATAATTTAGCTGAAACTTGTTTCTTCCATGTAGACGAACGTTTTGGCTATTATATTGCTAGAGGTGGAAAACGGGTCTTTTCGAGCTTCGAGCCATACTCAGGCAGGCTGATTGAATTATCGAAATAGGTCTCGGCCAGCTAGGGCCGACCCTGTGAGTTCGGAGGCTCAAGGCGAGAAAAAATTCGAGGCCCCAAAACTCTACTGTTATGGTAAGTTCATCAGAGAACAAAGCAAAACTTGTAATGTTAGAATAGAAAAGGGCAAATTTTGATATTTTATGATGCATAATTTAGATAGAAAAGGCCAACATAGCCTTTGTATACATATTACATCTATGAGTATATAGTACGAAGGGGTGGTTCTACAGAAACCATAGCTGATTTGAGATTGTACACCTCGGTACAATACGGTTCTTCTTGTTGTCCCTAGCTGCGTTGCACCAAAATATAAATTCCCAATTTCATAAACCAAATAAGCACAAACCTAAAGATCAAAACTTTAAGCAGCTAATCCAAAACCTATCAGAGTATAAAGCTAACAAAACCAAATGAACAACATTCCACCCTTCAACAAACCTTAAACCCAAAATCAAATTTCCAGTCTTTAGCTACAAATATCCAAATTAAACTCAGAAATGTGAAACCCAAACTCCCGATTTAAAAATCAATTAATTCAAAACAAATACAAAATCCCTAAAATCCAGATCCCCAATTCCCGAAACCCTAATTTCTCAATTGAACAAGTATTGAGCAAATTAAGAAAAATTAAAACTCACCTCAGTAGCCAGGTATTCAAGGACAGTCGAAAGATACAACGGAGCTCCAATACCGACACGCTCGGAGCCTTGGTGTTCTTATCGGACTTAAGAAACCGGGCGATCCTACCCACAGGAAATTGAAGTCCAGCTTTGCTTGACCTGGACACAGACTTGATTTGAGAGAGAGTGTGGGTTGGGAGTTGCTCTGTGATGGAATTAGTAGAGCAGTGGGGTTCTAATATATAGGACCTGATGTTGTTTGCTGATTGGTTTAGAGGAAGGTCACACAGATTGCCAACATGGCACATAAGACCTTTGGAATTTGAGGCCCCTAAAATATATCTGCAAGCCTACATTTTTTTTTTTTGAGGCCCCTAAAATTTGAGGCCCTAGACCTGGGCCAGCCCATTTAAGAAAATATTGTGTAGAATAATCAAACAATCTATCGAAAGCGAAAATTAGAAAGTGTCATAACATCAAAAAGTAACAAAACATAGGGGTGAGTCCCACCAGTAGAGCTGAAGTGAGACCAAATTTTACAATAGCATTTGCAACTTGTTTCTCTTCACGAAATGTATGAGAGCATCGAAATTACATTTGAGAGATGCGGTGCAAATAATTAGCACATTCTACTCGAAATTGTCAAGGCACTAAATTTGGTGATTTAAGGAAATAAAGAACTAGAGTTGAGTCAACCTCTAACCACACATGTTTCCAATCTTGAAGTTAAGCTAGTTCAATTACCTTAATAACCATCATTATTTCAGCCGTCACTAAACTTGAGATGTTAAGATTAGAACTAAAAGCACCAAAAAGGCTAGGCACCTTTGAAATGCTTCGTTATCTTAATAATAGGTTCCTCTGCATTATAGTCAGATAAAAAGGAAATGAGATTATTTACAGATTGTATAAATACGAGGAAGGCTTGATTAACATCGACTGATAAGCAGGGGATGTATAAATCAAACTGATTACTAAAATACAACATATGACTATATATAGAAAGAGGTCCTTGTTAATATCAGAAAGTAGTAAATGGATCGCCAGTTTTCAGCTTCTTCTTGGTCGATCTCTTGTCAGATTGTTGGCTGAAAGATTAAATCTCATTAGCTTCAACAATTAATCAAACTCCGGCGGAATTTTTCCCTTTAGATGGTTTGAAAGTTAAGGATGCTCATTGCTCAATTCAGAGTAGTAGGTCAAGTTACCTGGAATCTCCCCCTCCAACATAGTCTCACCTAAGAAGCACCGATACGGATACGAGTATCCGGATACGGTACGGTCGGATCCGTGGATACAGCAAATTCTAAATGTAATTGGATCCGGGTACGCGAAGGATACGTGAATTATATATATATATATATATATATATATATATAATTAGAAGAAAAAAAATTATGAAACATAAACAAAGTACTAATTTATCACAATCAAACATTATCAATTCAAAGGTTCAAAAAAAAGGTTAACACAACTTAATTCAACTATCAACTTCATTCAACTTGGACAACATCATCAAGGTCTTCATCTTCATCATCAACATTAAACAAAACCGGCACCAGAACTAGTACCGGCATCAGCAGACCCGGCACTAAAACTAATAGGAGGTGTTCCTCCATTACTCATGGTTCCTGAAAAATACACAATTGATCACAATTCACAAATTAGCATAATGCCATAATGCAAGGAATCGTAAATGTTGCAATCTTGTTTAATTACTTAAATGTTATGGCATTTAGAGGCAGCAAGTTTCTCATACATATTTCACAATCCGACAACATTATCTACAATAAAACTGAACAATCAACCTATAAAATAATCAAACCATAAAAATTAATTGTAACAATGTGGTAAAGATGCCCCACCCATGATTAAGAAATATTACGTTAATAGTAATATAGTATTGATCAGGTTGGTTCCGTCATTAGTCATTCCTATTCTAAATTCAATTGCGTCTAGCCATCTAGCATAAAACCCATATGGCCATATCCTTATCATTTTATCATCAAGCCCATAACACCATCAGACCCTTCTAGTCGGAAAAAAAAAAAAAAAGATTAACTGATAACTCCGTGAGACCCTTACTGATCTGTACAACAATTGAAAGCATCAGAAACCATCAGACCCTTACCATCAGTACAACGATTGAAAGCATCACACCCAAACGAATCGAAGAACTTCTACCATTCAGAGAAGCAATCAAGTTCATATGGGTAAGAAGCAACTAAGAACTAAGAAGAAGAGAACAGGGAACGTACCGAAAGCAGTCTAACTGAAGCTCCAAGCTCCAAGCGGATCGAAGAAGAGGAGAAGCCTGATTGATCTTAGCTGCAACTTGCGAAAAAGAGGAAAAGAGGAGCGCGAGTGAAGGACCAACAGATCGAAGCGACGCTGAGAGTGAGGGTAGGTCTCGATCTGTGATCTGTAGTGTTTTTTTTTTTTTTTTAAATGTTAAAAAGTCAAGATTACCCCCGCACATCCAGTTGATTTACATATATACGTATCTGATTAGGATACGCACGTATCCAGGTGTACCCAAATCCGGATCCGCGTTTCCGCGCGTATCATACCCGTATCCCGGATCGATACGGAATACAAAGCCATTTTGCCGTATCCATGCTTCATAGAGTCTCACTGACATTGAGATGGCGCAGTCGGGACAAGTGATAAACTTGGTGTGGCTGTTGATTTAGAGGTTTATTTACCCAAGAAAAGAGAGGCTTTCAATGAAAGGTATTATAGTGCCATTTAAATCATGGCCTTGTAGCAGGTTCAAGGCTACTACTCAGTGAAGAGATTCATTCCATGAGTTCAAGAACACATTTGGATCGGTGGCTATGGGTTCTTTGAGTTTGAGTAAAGCCACGCGATCCATTTCATTTCCAAATGCATTTGCAACACTGGCAGGAAAGAAAGAGTTCATAAGAAGAAGGGTGATCACATGAAAGCATATGAACATATAAGCTGGGTGCATGAAGCTCAGTTGTTGGGCTGGTTGGTGATTTTACAATGGGCTCTCTTAGCTAGTTCTTTGTTTCTTCCACTGGTCAGTTAGCCCGTTCAACTGTAACTCCATCACCATGTATATTAAACGAGAACATGATAATTCAGTGATTCTACTAATCGTTTTTCTCATAATGACTCTTTTATTTGGTGGCACATTATTCAATTCGGTGACTTAATACGCAGGTAAGGTGTCTGAATAAATTAACACAATCTTAAAGTGGTCTTGTTAGTTGCTCTTTTGTGTATTTGTCCCATTGGGCTTGTTCACAGGTTTATTGATGTCTATCGATCCACTAGTGGGACTAGCAGGCACGACCTTTATCTTGTTCATTGTTTATAAAGATCAGTGTGTAGCTAGAGACTAGAGATTGGAAGGCTGGAAGCCTTAACATGATGCACACAAAGCAACCAGGGTTAGAATTGTGATAAATCTCAGTCTACCTATCTATGCTCAAAGCAACCAGGGTGTTGGACATTTCGGACTCTGCACTTTGAACTTGGCTCGTAAGTAGAAACAACTAATGTGTAATGCATGAGTTATCAAGTTTCGTTGTCTCCTCTCGTCTCTCTGTGATTACAGATTCTGATGCCATCGCATTTCTCGATCACACTTCTGCACCGAAGAACGAAACTCTGAATTGTTCTTGATCACATTTCCCGGTCACGTCGGACAGAACATTCCTACATTGATAAGAATTCCTAGTTTACTCCACACACAGAAATTCCTATGGTACATGTCATAGGATGGGTTTGATATGGCCTGGGCCATTTTTCTTCAGAAAGAAAAGCTAGGGATGTAAGCAGACAAAGCATGTTAGGGCTTCTTTTACAATAGAGTCGCAAATGCGAAAATTTTGCTTAATTGCGAGTTAAGAGTTCATACACTGTTGGAACTGTAAGATGTCAGCTCCTAATCCTCTAAACAACCATGTCATACAAAATGGTCGGGCTTGTGCCTCAGCCTTTCCCTTAACCTAGTCCCATCGGTTCCCTCTTCCTCCGGCCAAATACACTTTCATACATATTTTTATGACCCTTTGACTCTTAAAAGCTAGGCAAAACAATTGCAACCCTAAAACACTCCCAGCACGTAATGTCTAGCATTCCCACTAAAACATGCATCATCGAGCTGTTAGAAACTTGGACATCATCAACATCCATGGTGTTCTGGTCTTTATCTTGCTTTTTTTTGTTTTCCTTGTTTGAACCGATCGAAGAGAGTCATTCACATCATGCAGCCACAACGCCATTAGTTAATTAGGGGTGGTGGGGTTTTGGATATTTTAAACTTAGAAGTTATCTCACACAACAACTAATTTGCAACAGTGCATGCCATGATTTCTGAATCTTAATTAAGCATAAATAATTGATTATTTTATGAGGTTTACGAGTCTCATGGGTCATGACGCAAGAATGGCCGACGTCAAATATTGAGCTAGACAGACAAGAAATCTTAACTGAACCGGCCAACTTTGTTTATCTATTCTATTAATTTTTCTTTGGTTAATTAGACAAGATCTAATTGATTATACCGTTAGAAAATTGGAAATAGACACTTGGGGAAATGATTTATGATGTGCGAGAGAGGATCGAGTTTGAGTTCTACACGGGAGTGTAAAGTTATAGTACGTATTGTTTTTTTCTCCTTTTTTCTGGGATACTCTTTAGGGTTGCTTCCAGTACTACTGCACAGAACGAGATGATTGATAGAGCAATTAACCAATAAGGTAAGAGAAGTTTAATGGGTTTAGTGAGTACACTTTTGGACGTTATTATTTTTTCACCCCTTCATGTACCCCATCACATTCTAGTGATATTATTGATTGGGACCACCACATGTCAGTGTCCCGTGGTACTCTAAGACTACTTAATAATTCTCCTAAGTTCGCGTGTAAATGAGAAGTTTCGAGAATGATCTCTTTTCTTGTAAGTGGTTCAACAATTGTAAAGTTTTATATGAATCTCACATGTAAGAATTATCCAGGTCAAAAGTTAATAATTGAATTATATTGGTTTGAATTTAAGAGTTTTTCCTGTATATTATCAAATTGATTATAATTATTAAATTAAATTGTATGATGTCGTCACGAGAGAATTTCATGAACATATATATTGTGTATTCAATCGATAGAGATCCAAACAAGGCATGGAAGAACAAATACTTATGTTTCCTAACGTGGCATTCGTTGCGTGAGTGCTTCATACATTTGATGCAAAGCTCCAACAATCAATTTCAGCTAATATCTGTTTTCATCATATGGTCATTTTCTCTCCTCTTCGATCCCTAATCTCCATCACTCTCAGATCAAAGTAGATCTAGCTACAATGCCCACAATAATATATAGCATATTCATTTCATTCATGAATGGAAGTCAATTTTTTTCCTTTAAGTTGATCTGTAACAGTGGTTTAATGGTGCTGGTATAATTCAAGTCACAAAACGTGGACCTGGGCAAAGTAACTGATAGAAAATTCGTCGACCTAGTTAGCTTAATCTCCATCTCTGACTTTTCTAATATACTTTAATCTCCAGTTGACTATGATCAAGCGCACACAGAATTGCCATCTGTACAATTTTCTCATCCTCTCACATCGTTTTCATTATACTTCTGGTTCTGGGTCAAGAAGTTGGAACATATACTATTCTTGCTAAGCTAGCTAGATGCTTCTGAAACAGAGGCTCTAAAACATTGTAGCAGATTGAGATTCCGATTCATTCCTATCGGCAAAGATCGAAAGTAACTGGATAGAATTGCGGAAGGGAAGGAATTAATAATTATAGCCCCAATCTCTGCCTCAAAACATGCTTCCTTGCTAGGAAACCACTCCTAGCCCACAATTGACTTCCCCTCTAAAAGTCAAATATTGCAGCACACGTTCTTTGTCCCCAGTCATCTTTGCCGCTTTGCTCATACATTTTCAAGAATAAAAAATTTAAGAAAAGAAAATTCTAGTTGTTGAAAGCCAGTAGAAAATCCCTCTAATTAAAAAATCATTTCTCCCATATGGAGGATATCCATTGACATGTTCTTGTAAGCTGGAACATATATTCTAGCAGGTAATGGCAACTACGTTATCCGTCAATAAAGAAGTTCCAAAGGGACAAATATTAATCAATAGGAATATATGAAGCCTTTAGATTAGCTTAAGTCATAAGTAAAGGTTGAGAATTGGGTTAACATTAGATCTAACATGACACGAACACGAATGGAATTATAACTATTGTTTGAGTTAGATCGGTTTGGTTTCATACACCATGATAAGAACAAGAATTTTAATGGTTTAGCTGAGTGCTAATCCGTTAACATGATAAGAACCATTAATATAAGGATATTCTTGTAAATTTAATTTCTTTATCTAATATATATTAGAAACCCTAATGCATATCACTAATTTCATCGTAATCCATTTCTCAATTTTCATGACAACATCCTCAAAACTCTCAACTTTCAAAAAAATGAAACCCCAAGTGTATAAGATTTATGTGCGCTTCTTTTGTTACACCAAGTTTATAATATTTTGTTACTTTCTTAACGAGACTTAATGAGTTTTAACGGTTAACATGAAACTTAATGTTTTGGTTTTTGTTTTAGCATTTGTTATCGTATTTCACATTAAATTTATGAAACTAATTTAATATGACACGAACACGATACGACACTGTATTTAGTTAGATCTAGTTAGCACTAAATTAGTTTCGGAGTACTCAAACGAGAGCTAAATATACACTACCTTTAGTTAGCGAGATGATCATCTTATCAAAATTACTTTCATTACATATTCTTTTGCTAAAATAAACATGCTTTTTCTTTTTCTGACACTCGAATAATGTTATCGGTTTAAATTGCTTGCGGATGAGGGCATGGCTATTAATTTATACCGAGTCATCCATCAACAAAGAAAATGAAATGTTGAGTGCAAATGAACCCTACTACTCATGGATGCCCAGAATCCAAATCCACTAAAAACTAGGTGCTCCAAACATCTGGCATTCTCTTTGTGTGCTTTGCTTTTATAAGTCGGCATCCAAATCCATACACCAACACCATACACGAGCATTGACGTCTAAGCCAACTAACTATTACCATCTTCCCAACTATACATGAAAACCCTAGTTACCCCACGCGGCGGGCATCCGAATGGGCTTGTTAGGCACCGCCGGTGAACAGTGATTCTCCCACGTGTGTGTTTCCGACATGTGAAGTGGATCAGAGTGGGTGGCGAACGTGACGGACACGCCACGTGTCGGGTCTCACATGGCTACCCCTCGCGTGATTAGTTGGCCAGCAAGAGTCGCCGAGTTGGAGGGCACTGTGGAGTCCGCTGACCAATTAGGACCCGACACGCGTGGCCGGAGAAAATGGGTGGAGTTTTGGAGCGGTAAACGCGGGAAGAATAAGCAGTCCAATGGAGCGAGGAGCCAAAGTGAGGTGAAGGTTCGAAACGGCGAAAGCCAACCTTTGAAAAAAGGTGGTGGTGGTGGGAATGGGACAAGGACTAAGGAGGAGGGTTATCCAAAACCCAACGGAAAGAATGGCTAGCTGTGCCCCCATAGTTTGAATTGAATTTTGCCACTAGGGTTTTGGATATTATAGACTTATAGTCCACCCATTGTGCTTCTTTTTCCATTATTACTTCTTAATTTTGTCTTTGCTTTTTACATCAAGTTTTACTATTTTTGGTTAGGGCTGCGTAAAGAAGCTACGAAAATTTATTGATAATTTCAACGGTGTTTTTTTCACCGACATATTTTATTAGAATCGATACTAATAGATGACTTTTGAGATTGTATATATTGACAGTAATCGTATGTTGCATTTTAGTGACTTTCATCCGTGGTTGTATATATGTTGACTGGTTGATGTATAGTGTTCATGATTAAATTGTGTGACTGATTTGTTAATATATTTTTGTCAGACTATCACTTTGACTTTCATCCGTAGTTATATATATATTAACTGGTGGATATATAGTGTTCATGATTGAGTTGTGTGACTGATTTATTAATATATTTTTGTCACGACTATGACTCTTGACCTTAACAATATCAACCCTTGAGAATAGTCATCATGCACAATTGCACATGTCTGTAATCAATTTTAAGGATTCATTGAAGAAATAGTCTGCTCGATAAGACTGGACACTAAAATTGACATATACATGCATGATTTCAGTAAGAATAATCTCACCCTACATTTTGGACTCTGGACTCAGTAATTCTAAAAGAAAACAAAACCCTAATCAACTTGACTTATGTATTCTACGGCCAAAGTGGATTCGCAATATCAATGACACTAGCTAGACTCGAATAGATGATGTGTATGCAAAATATTAACAAACTGCTGAAGCCTAATCCACATCACTCCACATTTGTAACACCCAGTTGGCATTTTTGTCTTCAATCAATTCCCAGGAGCTAGGCCCCTGATTTTAGGGTTGTGGATACGTACACCTTCAAATGTAACTGAAAGGCCATTATCTCAGAGCCTCAATTTAATTTCAATAGCAATCGCTTAACCGCTTAAGTGCGTAATTAAAAACACATAATGCTCATGTCACCTTCTTAAGATTTTGACCAGCAGTTATAAAATAGACCACAGTTTCTTCCCCGAAGAAAAAAGAAGAAGAACCAAACCCCAATTTCGGAATGGACAAAACGTGCAGAAGAAGCAGGAAGCATCCCAGGAACGAAGGAAGCCACAAGGATAATTTTATCTGAAACTGACCAGAAGGTTCGGTTACAACCTACAACTATTGACGTGCTCAAGAAATACATATTATAAAATTTTATGTAATATCTTCGATACAATATATGTAAACTTATCCATCTGTAATGGCTGGCAAAATCACAAGCCCTAGTATAAAATTGTTTCCTGACTATTGGGAAGCTATGCATCTCCAGCTTTATTGCAATTAATATTCGTAAAATCTATCATCCTTATCTAAAGTGCTCAAAAAATAAATTTCTTTAGTAAATACCTATTGGTTTAATCGGTCGATAAATCCGTAAAATAATATGTTTCCAAATTTGTTTTCAACCTTTGATTTCTCAGGGATTTGATCCCCTTATTTAACAAAAGAAATGTTGTGTAATTGGACTTGCATTATAGATAATCTTACCTCAAAAATCTTTTGCATGAACAGAAAAATTAAACAAAACAAGGAAAATCTTGACATTGAACTTTGACCGAATGTACCCTTAAACTAAATACACGTTTGTTAGAAAGAAAAAAAAACAGATTACATTTATAAATTAACGATTAGTTATCCGTTGAATCTTGTATGCTGTCTTACTATCGTAAATCTTCATACAGAGTTTTATTAAATAAATTAAATATATATGTACTTCATAGCGAAAATGGAAATTAAAAAACTCTTCATTGTGAGAAATAATCAAACAAAAAATTGAAAAAACATAGAGAAAATTGGAAAATTATGGATAAGATTACAAACAGGGAATTTTGTTAGGTTGAAAATCATAGTTGGTGACAACTAAAAAAGTCCAAAGCAGGCGGTGTGTGGTAGGTGCGTTTCATCGAACTCGACCCAACAATGACCACGGTCCAACTCTTTAAATCGCTCGACCCGTCGTACATTATTCCTTTCCCAAATCAAATTCAAACAAATGCTCCGTTACACCGTATAGGTCAGTCGTTTGGTCATATGGATAAGCTTCATCTCCCCTAAAATACCATTTTCTTTTTTCTTTTTCTAAATTTTAATTTTTTAATTTTTATGAAAACCGCGACTATCCAAATTTTCCTGCCCATTCCACACGCCTTTAGCATTGTGGGAGTGCTGCCCTATAAATACCTCTCCTAATCCATTACTCCTCAATTTGAGCCCAAACTCAAATTTGACCTAAAAACACCACCCCAATTTCTTCTTCTTCAAAATTTCAAAATATTTCTAAATCTTGCTAAATATGGTTGATTTGGATTGGAAAGCAAAAATGGTCTCCTCAGATATACCCAGCAAGTCCCCCAGGCTCTCCAACAAGCTCCACCACCTCTCCATCCCCGCCTCCTTCCGCGCCGCCCAAATCCAGTCCGACATTTCCCCCGCCTCCGAGCAGGCCTGCTCCACCTACGAGCACTACCTCCGCCTCCCCGAGCTCCGCAAGCTCTGGTGCTCCACCGACTTCCCCGCCTGGAAAAGCGAGTCCATTCTCAAGCCCGCTCTCCAAGCTCTCGAGATCTCTTTCCGGTTCGTCTCCACCGTCCTCTCCGATCCGAGGCCCTACGCCAACCGGAGAGAGTGGCGCCGCCGCCTCGAGTCGCTTATTATTAGTCAGGTTGAGCTCATCGCTTTGTTGATCGAGGACGATGAGGAGGACAGCGAGACGCGCGGCGCGGCGCCGATCGTTGATCTGAGCACGTCCGGCGGCGCCTTGGCTCGCGACGGGAGCTTGGCCGAGGTGTGGAGGGGCTCCGGCGAGAGCACCGTGGTGAGCCGCACCAGCGAGGCCAGCCTGCTGCCTCGGCTCGCCGCGTGGCAGAAGTCGGAGTCGATGGCGCAGAAGATCCTGTACTCGATCGAGTGCGAGATGCGGAGCTGTCCGTACACTCTAGGTCTCGGCGAGCCGAACCTCGCCGGAAAACCGAACCTGGATTACGACGCCGTTTGCAAGCCGTCGGAGCTGCATTTGCTAAAGAGGAGCCCGTACGACAGCCACATCGACAACCACGAGAACCAGGCGGTGTACACCACGCACCAGGTCCTGGAGTCGTGGGTGTTCGCCTGCCACGAGCTTCTCAAGCGCGTGAACCGCCGCGTCGAGTCCAGCGAATTCGAGAAGGCCGCCACCGACTGTTACCTGATCGAGCGCGTCTGGAAGCTTCTGGCGGAAATCGAGGACCTCCACCTGTTAATGGACCCGGAGGACTTTCTCAGGCTCAAGAACCAGTTGAAGATCAAAACGGTGGACGATACGGAGTCGTTTTGCTTCAGGTCGAAGGGACTGGTGGAGATCACAAGGCTGTGTAAGGACTTGAAGCACAAGGTTCCGAACGTGCTGGGAGTGGAGGTGGACCCGATGGGCGGGCCGAGGATCCAGGAGGCGGCGATGAGGCTCTACTCGGAGAAAACCGGGTCGGAGAAGATCCATCTCCTTCAGGCGATGCAGACTATAGAATCGGCGGTGAAACGTTTCTTCTTCGCGTACAAGCAGGTGCTAGTGGTGTTGATGGGGAGCTTGGAGGCGAAAGGGAACCGGGTCGTGGTGAGCCCGGAGTCCGGCGACGCGCTGAGTCAGATATTCCTGGAGCCGACGTATTTTCCGAGCTTGGACGCCGCGAAGACGTTTCTGGGGGACGGTTTGAGTCACGAAAACGTTTCGGAGAGACGGACGCGGAGGACTAGGTAGGGGGTTGACTGGATTTTGGATGTGGACACGGGTTGTGGAATCGGGTTTGACCCGGGGACTTGTTGTAGGATTATTATATCATCATTAAAGGAAAACAAATTCTTTTTGCTCGTTTTTCGGTTTTTACCTCTTGTGGGATGGAAGCTTGTAAAATATTACTTACAGTTCTTATAAAATATTTGATTTTTTCTATTTTGAAGGTTTTACTTTTTACCATAAGAAGAAAGAAAACTACCTCTTCTCTACCAGGTGTCCTAGATACTTTGATGGCGGCTCAAAGAATTTCTAACCAAAAAAAAAAAAAAAAAAAAGCAAACACTGTGAGTTTCAGTTTTCAATTTTTTTTGGGCCTAACATTGTTGTTTTAGTTTTACTTAGGAGGATCCAAAGCTCAACATGCTAAAGGTTGGATATATTTTAGTTTTACTTCTGAAAATTCTATACTCTAAAAAAAAAAAGTAAAAGTAAATTCTAAAAGGTTTTTTTTTTTTTTTTTTTTTTTTAATCACACCCCATCCATGAAGTTTCAATACCAATCTATATAGAGCTTGTACTAGACTACTAGTATGAGATGCACATCCCTACAATATGCATTATGCAATGGTAAGTTAAAAATCCAGATGCACACAAGGCTTGCATGTGATCCAAACACTATTTGGTATCAAGCATCAAGCATCACCAAGCATGTTACAACTAGGATCGATGGACATATAACTCAAATTAAAAACTTAAAAAGAGAGATTGATACCTTATTTCATTCACTATTGTTGGGTGATTGAAAGAAAATTGCGATCGTAGGGTTCATGCATCTTCATGATCTTGTTGCTGGATCCAAACACCGTCTACTTTGATGTTTCGGGTGAGAAAGATATTGGCCCACTTCTCCTCACTTACCCGTCCTTTTATGCCATAAAGGTCTTCGAGATATGAAGATCTGTTGATGTCCAATCTCTATAGAAGTGTTTTCCACAGGAAGTCCGGAGGCCCTTTTTGGCAAATAGCACTTAAAAATTGTCAAGGAAGAAAGGCATGGCATTATTGTTATCGGAACAACATTTCCATAATCCTCCTCCTCTTCCCCCGTCCACCCCTTCACTCCTTCCCACTTCATGCACTTCCACAAGCCCTCCATGGTGAGTTGTTTCAGTTTTGAAACTGATTGTGAGTTCTCCTTGAAGCCGGTTCAAGTTTTTCCTTGTGGCCTTGTAATAGGCCATAAAGTTGGCTTATAGGGGTGAGAAGAATACCATACAGAAGAAAAAACTATTTTAATGGGCTCAATCAACAGTGAAGTTCCATTCTCAATAGTATACTCGTCTGATTTGTTGATCTAGGCTTCCGAAGTTGGACAAGAGAGTGAGACCAGAACTAGTTGAGCTGAGCTGAGCTGAGAATTGATCATTTTGCCCGCCCATCCTATATCCTTCGCAGAAGCCAATCTCTACTGTGAAATCAGCATTATCTTGTTTGATCTGTACATCATGATCACAAATCCTCGCAGCTTCAATGTGGCTGCTGCACTGCTCTGCAATCATAACACTGGTCCTAAAAAGCAAAATATTCAAAGAAGACCAAGAAAAGCTAGTTAGCTGCATTAGATTAGTACTTGGGCTTAAACACGTTTGAGCCTTGTTTTTCGGAATCATATAGTTATTTGTATCCTTCACTTTCTCACCACTGTCTGGGTATTTCAGTGAGAAAACAGGATGTATTTCAGTGACACTTCCACAATCAGTTTCTTTTAATCTCAGAAACCATAACAACTTCATCACCAAAAAGAGATTAATTTGGATTTGTCAATGAGTTTATTGGTGGTGATCTTCAAGTAATCCTATGGACTGGTGAAATAGCGATCATGCATTTTCGCAATTTAAATCTTGCTCTTGAGAACAAATCATTTTCACTGCATGGCTCTCTTGTAACTTGGTCTTAACTATTACATTCTGTTCAAACTTCCAAGGATTACACTGAGATTGTGAAAACGAGTTGAACGAGTATTTTGTAAGTTGAGAACAAATAAACTACAAAGAGAAAGAACACAAGCTGGGACACAAAGGCAGTTTTTCGTTTTTGATCAAAATGGATTTCATTAAAACTAGAAGGATTACAACATAGATGGTTGCTAATGAGTGGCCTCATTAAAACCTTGCCCGGTTAAAACCCAGTGGGACAAAATCCTGGGCGAACGGAAAAAGAGTAGCACACACCCAAAAGTAGAGAAAGAAAAAAAAATACATGATATAGCCTCTATTTTACAAGCTACCCTTGAAAACCCAAGTTCTTCTCTCCACAATTGTACAAATAAACAACACGCACTATCCACAAAATTATCCAACACTAATACAATCTTCACCACGTTTCAGAGAAATTGCATGCCGGAGCTGCTAATTTTCTTTTCGGAGAGATTCAACTTCTTTCATCAGCTCTGCCTGGTTTCCAGAACTGTACGTTTTCATCTGTGTAATGGTCCCAGAAAATCTGTATGAGGAAACTAAACGAAAATGAAAACGTTGAGGGAAGAACTTGAGCAATAGCAAGACACATACCTCTTGCAGATACTGTGTTGAAATTTCTTTACCAAGGTTGAATGGAATCAACAGCTCCGTCTAAACTACGTTGCATCTTGTTAAGGGGCCTCTTAGAGTTTTGTCACTTTGTGGTTCTTCCCCGTAAAACGGTAAAAGTATTAATATCTTTCAGTGACCCCCACTCAATAAGGGTGGGTAGCAAACCTCAATTGCAAGAAAAAAAAAATTAATATATTTCAGTGAACTATAAGAATAGATCTAGTAAACATCTTAATGGCTTCTCACCTTCTCCTGATGATTTCCATCACTCTCTCATTTTGACAGAACAAAAAAATGAAAACATGCAACATGGTACAGTTTTAAAAGGAGCCCATTTGTATGCAAAATGATACGATGCTCTAATATATGAAATATATGCATACTTACATAGCTGGCAGAATCCCTGATGCGCGCGGGTCCCAATTGATGTACGTAACTGACTTTGACAACAAGCTAGTCAACAGTTGTCTCGTTTCAGCTCTTTCTTCCTTTGTTTTTGGAACCGAGACCCGTTTAGAAGTTCAGCTGGGCTTGTCGACTGTAGGTGTACATATGTGGTTGGATGAACCAGCTCCGCAATAGTGGATAACAACCCCATATTATCCTTGAAGTTAGAAGCTGCAATTGGCCTTGATGCAGAATATCGTCTGCAATTGATAGAGAAAGGTCTGAGAAAGTCACAAAAGGAAGTGGATCAGGTTTTGACCTTTGCCAGCAAAGGCTTATAACACGCTGATATACTGTAGATAATTAGTACAAATAAATGATCAATTGTAACAGGATGATGTTACTGTAAATAATTAGTACATAAAAGTTACCAAAAATTTCTATATATAGCCAGGTTACTGTACAGACTTCTAAAGAAATTTCTCTGCTGTCCATCATTGTATACTGACACTTGAAGAGATGCTCTTGACTAAGCTCCATCCTCATCCATGTAATTAACCAAAAGGTTTCATATGACATAGCTATTCATTCCAACTTGAAAACCAAGAACATGAAGTTATAATATAACCTACAAATTGGTATGCATGCCGCCTACCAAATTCTAATTCCTTGCTGAATGCATCAAGC